>NC_079891.1:8402513-8404990 GCF_024868665.1 Triplophysa rosa
GGGGTTGGAAGTAATTTTGGGATAGGATCTGTTTTTCCCAACTGTCATGTTTCTACCCGCGTAAACTTATGCATGGATGCACATATATGAAAAACAATTAGTTTGATCCCGCTCACAAGCAACACTGTTTGTCTCATCGAGCATTTATTCAATTTACAGAGACATGCAAAAAAGTCAAGGCCACACACACTACATGTTACACATGACAGGATAATATTTAAAGCAGGTTGGAGGTAATTTTGGGACAGGATCTGTTTTTCCTACCTGTCACGTTTCTACCCCGGTAAACTTATGCATGGATGCATATATAGCCAGAAACAATAAGTTTGATGCATGCTCACAAGCAACACTGTATGTCTCATAAAGCAATCATACATAATTACACAGACATGCTAAAGTTCCAAGCCCACACACACTACATGTTACACATGACAGGATTATATTTAAAAGGTGTTGGAGATTATTTTTGGGCTGGATCTGTTTTACTCAACTGCCAGGATTCGACTATCTTTAAACTTATACATGGATGTATACATAGTCCAGTACAATTAGTATGATGCATGCACACAAGCAACACACAGGGCTTAATTTTTGCCGGAACAAGCGGATCGGGATCCGGCACTTCCGAACTCCGATCCGATACCTCATTTGGCAGATCCCACTCCTCAAGCGCTAGTGGAAAACGTTCGTGCTGACCTGTCGCGTGCATATATTCAATTAAAAAGCACTCATAATAATTATAATGGCAATAACTATTTTATTTTGATAATGAACATGCTGTCATGTTGCTGCAACGTGAAATATTGTGTGTGCACTAGCGCAATCGCTTGAGCTGTTACCTATAACGGCAGGGACAACTAAAAAAACTCCAGGAATATTTAAGGTCAAAACAGATAAGACTGTGTATGTATGTCATTCGATAGGAATGCTGCACATTTGGACTAAAAACAAAACTTTGCGCTTTTGCAAAATAGAGAAAATTTACAGGATGCGCTCTGTCATATCCTTTGCTTGATCTCATTTCTGGAGCGCTGCGCCTCACAAACTGAACCAATTTCAGCAGCATAATGTCACCATTTTTTCCCTTTCGTTTTGTTAATCTGTTAATTGTCAACTATTCGGCGTATTCCACGAATGCATAGCCTATAAACGTTGATTCACTTCTGAAATGTCGGAAGTCTTCTGACGTGTAGGCATGCACATTGCATGCTTGCATTATATATTGAATAGGACTTGTCGTGATGGACACTTCAGAGAGAGATATTTGTGTTGTTGGACAAGTTTTATTAAATGCTGCGAAGAGACGGAGAAGAACTGATAAAATACGCTTAACGGATGATTAGATGTTTAATATGCCTAATTTTTTATACACATTAGCCTCCGCCAGCACGCGCTCACGCACAAAATGCCTTTGTAATTTAAGTTTGACGTTAAACTTCTGAATTTACAAAAATATTGAGGGCTGTGTTTTTGTTGTTTTACATGCACAACATTTATTTATAAAAAATTAAATATGACAATTAACTGTTTCCATCACCTTAACGCGCATTTGAACTAAGGTAAACTCGAGATAAAATCTGCGTCTAGCACATTCAATTACTTTGGTAATTCTGAAATTGTTTTTGCATATCCGTTTCCATTTAGGCTGTCTTATGTGCATTTTCAAAACATAAATAGTTGGATAGAAATCCCCACAAAAATTGCCCATTCCGTTACTGCTCCACACCCCACTAACTTGCCGGATCTGCAACGGCCCCTTGTTCCAGCACCTCAGAATTTACAAATTAAGTACCGGCAACACTGTATGTCTCATGAAGCATTTATTCATATTAATGTAGACATTCTAAATGTTCATGGCCACACACACTAAATGTTACACGTGACAGAATAAGTTTTCAGGGAGGAGGGTAAATCGGCCAACTGCTGTAGGGATTAGTGCTTTGGGCTCGGGATAGGCAGGTTGGTGGTTTGAAGTCCCGGCCCCCATCTTTTTTTTTCTTGTTGAGCACAGGGGAACCTCATCTGACAGCATCGTTCTTAGTTTTCATAATATGTTTTTCTGCTTTGAAGGATTAAATGAAATGAGCCTTAAACTCTAAGAACCTTCTTGTATTGGTTTTGAAAGTCAGCGGTGCAAGTGTGAGACAAGTAGGGACTTTCTATCACATGGAACACAGCTGGAACAGTATGTTACAGGACAATTCTCAGCTTTGAGATACCGTTGCCCCTGCAAAACTGGCATATTTTACCCGTGATTGGCTTCCCTTTCAAGCGGGTCCGTACAATAGGCCAACTAGTGAAGTGGTCAGTGCTTTGGGTTTTACATGGGCAGGTTGGGGGACGGAAGTCCCGATCACCTTTCTTTTTTCCTCATTGAACACGGGAACCTCACTTGACAGCAACATTCTTAGTTGTCACGGGTGCACATATAGTCAAAAACATTTACTTTGATGCCTGCACACAAGCAACACTGATTG
>NC_079891.1:8405090-8418254 GCF_024868665.1 Triplophysa rosa
CGCACGCAGGCACTGTAACGGCGGGCCAGAGAGTTAAGAGCCAACGTTACCCGAATTGAAACAGATGGCCAGAGGAGAAGGAAAACACGAGTCCATTAGATAGTCGTTTGACAAACTTTTATAGCGGTTCGCACCAGCACTCCTGTTACACACATATAAAGGAGCGAGTACAGAAACGGAAAACAAAAACCCTCTGGTACCGTCACAAACAAAAGAAAATAACGTACACACGTTGTCAGCGGTAGAGCTAGAGCGACCATCACTCTCCTTCACCTCTCTGCGACTGTGCGTGCTCACACAGGAGTAGTCTTCCAGCATCTTAAAGGCACATGCACACCTTAAAACATTATGTGGCCGTTACAGATCCCCCCGGCAAAAAAAAGCTGTCCCCAGCTGCACACAACTGAGAACCGACAATCCCAATTTGAACAACCACACACATGAGCAATTGTCAAGGACACCGGGCAGGAGCAAAACAGGAATACGCATCGATAACGTATACACAGTCACACATGACATCATACACGGACCAAAAGACATGGTACACTGCGGCACATAGAAAATAAACCAAAAACAGCATGGAAACAAGGGTACCCAAGGCACAAACATAAGTCTTCACAAGACATTGTTTAGATACAATAACACATGAACACAATTTGAACTACAGGTTAGCTTGCCCAGAAAAAGAAACCATACCCTTTAAAGAGTCCTCATGTTTCATTGTCTTGTGTTCGTGGATTGCGTGTTGTACTTCGTTCCATGTGTGCCTTGTTCGTTCTGTTCCTGCTCCCCGTTTAGTGTTGGTATTTGTTTATAGAAATCTTGTTATTTTTAACCTTGTTTTGTCTTGCCCCCTCGTGGGAAGTTTTTGTTTGTATTTATCTTTAGTTGTTTTTCCCCATTGTGGGCTTTTGTTTTGTTATTGTTAATAAACATCTGTTAACCCCTGAACTGCTGCCTGCATTTGGGTTCTTCTCTTCCTCACCGTCGTGACATTCCTGAAGGCACCTCACATGCTAAAGAGAAAGATATTGTGGTGAAATCAATTCGCCCATATGGGATTCTGCTGAAAGAGGTCTAATAAGAGATGGTTCTTAGAATCATATGCCAATGCAGGCATATTGAAGCATATATCTGAGATTCTAATAACAAAATCCTGGGGTATGGCAGAAATTCTGATTTATGAACACAGATCTACATCTGTGCTGTATCTCACTTCTTAATTTATTTTCCCTGTATGCATTTACTCATTACCCATGTATTGATTTTATTTGATTTATTATCTCTCAATCTACAATTTTTGTATAACGGCTGATTGTTATTATATTGCCTTCACAAGTACAGATAAAAGAATGTGTAAATCTAAGGCAAAGTTGTGTAGCAGTAAAATTCCACTGTCTATGTTTGGTATAGTAACAACTGTGTAGTAGACAAAGTCAGATTTAGCATTAAAACGCAAGTAACATTATTCAATAAACTCATTGTAATCCATTATCCCTTTTTCCTGTTTTTATGTACGTATACATTTAGCATTAAAAAACCCTTGTGTTTGTCCAGTTCACATGAACCTTTTTTTGTATTGACACAATATTGGCACAAAACTTATGTATCATCACTGTCACATATCTTGTTCATCTCATAGAAATTTGGTGGGAGCGTCACATCCTGATCAAACTTAGACATTTTTATTGTATTTTAAAAGTCTTTGTAACAAAGCTCAATAAAACGGAAGGAAGGAGGCGGGAACCGGCGAACATTTAAACATTTTAATCAAAATAAATAAACAATAATCCAGCAGTAAAAAGGCCGGCAGCCACCTCACGTTCGACTGCCGGCAAGCGAACATAAACAAACTTAAACAAAACTAGTGATGTTATGGCGTTCCAAAGGGTCCTAAAAAATGACTTTGCAGCACACACTTGTCTCACTGAACGTCTCACTCCACGTCTTAACTGTTTTTGTATTCTGCTATTTATTGCATTGAATTCAAGACGCAGACGAGACGTTGACGTAACGCAGACGTCAAGTGTATCACGTGTGGCCGTGAAGCGTCTATTGTAACGGCGGGCCAGAGAGTTAAGAGCCAACGTTACCCAGATTGAAACAGATGGCCAGAGGAGAAGGAAACACGAGTCCATTAGATAGTCCTTTGACAAACTTTTATAGCGGTTTGCACCAGCACTCCTGTTACACACATATAAAGGAGCGAGTACAGAAACGGAAAACAAAAACCCTCTGGTACCGTCACAAACAAAAGAAAATAATGTACACACGTTGTCAGCAGTAGAGCTAGAGCGACAATCACTCTCCTTCACCTCTCTGCGACTGCGCGTGCTCACACAGGAGTATAGTCTTCCAGCATCTTAAAGGCACATGCACACCTTAAAACATTATGTGGCTGTTACACTATGCAGACGTCACGCGTCGTTCACGTGTAGCAGTGAAGTTATTTGTTTTCATTTTTGCTAACACGTATTGTAACACGCTACTCTACACGGCTTAATGCAGAGTGTCTATGGCGCTCGCTTATGGCGCTCGCTTTGTATCGTTGGCGAACGAGGCTGACAAGCACGACAGATAACATGCGTGTAAGCGTGCGTGTACGTCTCCATATAAAACATTGTTTTTTTTGGAGACGTACACGCAAATGTCACGATAGACTAGAGCTGAAGATCTTTGCCCGAACCCGACGTGACCCGACGGGTTCGGTCGGGTTCGTCGGGTTCGGGCTAAATTTCTATCATTTTACACGGGCTCGGGCCGGGCTCGGGCTTGCGCGGTAAATGAGCGGTCATGTGATGCGTTCCGATTAGCGCGACAAAGATGCAAAAATGGATGCTGAGGGTTGCAACACATTCTCACTCCCGACTCGTCACATATTTATGCTCGGTCAGCGCCCTTCGGCGTCACTTTTGAACGCGCAGGGTACTCCTTTGACGTCGTTTTTCGACGTGAAGGGCACGCGAATTTCACCGTCATTATGAAAATGTATATTAGATATAATTTGCAATGATGATGTTTCGGGGTTTAATTTAAGTTTAATGGCCAGGATAATTGCATTTACATGACACTATTCAGACAGTTTGAGCAAGTAATGTTTATTGAATGTTTAAAACAGTTTATTTATCGTAATATAAAACACATAATACAAGCAGTCACAATGTCGTTCAAAAATACAGATATTCCAAGGGTACCAACGCGAAACGATCGATTTGTATGAGGAACAGATGCGAAAGCGATCACCGTCCGCCGTAAATCTCAAATCCAGTGAAGAACGACGTTCAAAATTTGCGCCAGAGGAAGTTACGTCAGCTTCGATGCCATTGGCTTTCCCGTGGCTCGTGTCCGATCGCGTCATTTCGTTGGCTTTGAACGTGAAACGGTATTGGCTCCCGCAACCGACTGCATCTAGCTGTTCCGGTTTATCTTTTGAATGGGAGCCTCAGCCGAGTTCATGTATTCACGGACACGCACGGCATCTCCATTGTAATGTTATCGTAAGGCTTTGGTGCAAAAAGGTATGCGAAACAAGTTGTTTGTTTTATTTTGTAATGCTTTTGGTCAGTTTGTGTAATAAATACCTGTGACTGTACTTTTATTCGCGTGTTGTGTTTTATATGGCTGAGAAGTGGTTAGGGTTAGGTTTAGGGTGAGGTTGGGGTTAGGTGCTACAAAATATTAAAACCATAAATAATTATGAAATGCTAAGAATTGCACGCATCTCGGTCTGGAGCATTTAGAAAACAGCAACGCAGTTCCCTGTTCGTCGAAAAACAACGCCAAAGGGGTACTCTGCGCGTTCAAATGTGACGCCGTGGGGCGCTGACCGAGCGTAAATATGTGACGAGTCGGGAGTGAGAACGGGTTGGCTGAGGAGGTGAAACGGAGGCTTGCCTCTGGCGATTACGTTTTGGTTGCACCAGCAACTAAAGCAAAGTCTGAGGTGTGGAAAAGTTTTGACCATGTGCATAATGAGAATAATGAGCCAGTGGGATATGTGAGATGTTACGATGTTACAGAGGACTTATTTATTTCTTTGTTCCAACATCCAAGTGGCCTATAGCCTACGTTAGTCATTAATAAATTATGTTAAAACATGTATAAATGACTCATTCTTGACAAAAAGCTGTGTGCGTGCGCACATTTGAATAGCCTAATGTCGGGCTGTAAACGGGTTCGGGCTTTTAAAAAGCTGTCAATCAAAATGTACTTGTCGGGCTCGGGCCGAATTCTGTCGGGCTCGGGCACTGTCGGGCCTAACTTTTAAGGCCCGATTACAGCTCTAACGTAAACACGTTAGTAACGTGTAGCTGTTGATCTATACAGACGTCACGTTGACGTGTGGATTACGTCTATGGCGCTCCTTTTGTGTAATTCCTTTCCTGACCAAACTCACAGACGTGTCGACGTGCGATGTGTCAACGTGCGTGTAAACATGCGTGTGGAGAACGTACATCCGTCTTAACGTCTAAACTAGCAATGCTTACAGATGCGTCGGCAAACGTGTGGAGAACGTTCGTTCGTCTTAACGTGTTTTTGGCTAAAATCAGAGTTGCATCAGCTACTGTCATACTAGAAATTAATACTTGGAGTAATAAGTGTTTTAACCTTACCCTGTAACCATATTATATATTTATATATAATTTATTAATAAAATAATTTTAACCACCTTTTGATTTCTGGATAAAAATCTGTCATCATTGATTTGGGAATATTTTCTAATCATTGCTAAAATGTTAAAAATTTGAAATTTGAGGTTATATCCTGTGCATGAACATCCTATGAATAGATGGTTCTGTGTGATAACTGATTTGTATTTGGAGCCATTCATAATTTCCTTCTAACTGTTAGGCCTACATGTTTGTCTATGTTCTTTTTTTTGTTGTTGTTTTGTTTCCTTCTGTGTGCCCATTAACCAAACAGTATAGATACCAAGAGTCAGACCAGCCACTAGGTGGCGCTTCGGTAGCACGGCTGCCATTTTGTGGTGAAAATGCCATCTGGACAACCAATATACAAAATAGCGCAAAATAAATTTCTCAAATTAAGTCATTAGTAAATTTTATGACACATTCAGTAAATTTTGTATTGTCATATATGTTTTATGTTATCACTTGAGGAATCCAACCATTAAGTAGCCTATACATTTGAGAGGCTAATTAGCCTATTTTATTGAGTGTTTCCATTTTATGCAACTTTACGCATTTACTATTATTAGTTACTATTACTCCACTAGGTCTGAAATATATATTGTACGTTTTAGTCCCCTATAACACACTACAAACATGATGATTTTATATAACACTACTGAAAAATCAATAGAACCCTGCCCCAAACACAATAGAAAAAGTAAAAGATTTAAAGATTTTATACTGTTACATCCTATTGGAATAATACCCAAAACACACTACAGAAAAGAGTTTTGTAATGTCTCCAATAGAAAAAGCTAATATAAAGCTAATTACATTTTCTATTGTGTTTGACCTTTTTTAACACTGGCGATTTTGCTGTGCCGTGTTCTGTTGTTTTTTTCTAGCAGGGTTGCTGTGTCTGTCATAATTGTTTTATGAAATAATTTTGGAGACAGGGGCTTTGTTTTTTAATATGAAAAAGTTTTTACAGTCTTGCTTTAATTTACATTAATATAAGACAATACTGCAAAAATAGTTTGAATAAAATAGTTAGACAAGCTGTTGTCACGAACCCAGTCTATGTTTTCCCCTGTTATGTTGGACTTTTCAGTTACTTCCTGTTTGTGCCATGTGTTTTGTAGTCCTTTGTAGTTTTTTCGTGTTAATTAGGTTCCCCGGCTGTTTATTGTTTCCTCCTTTTCTCAGTGTGTGTATATAAGCCCTTGTGTTTTACTTGTCATTTGTCAGTCACTATGGATTATGTTGTTTTTGTTCTTTCTGTTGTCAGCTCCATGGATTACCTGGGGCCCGTTTCAATAAGGAGGTACAACCAACTCTGAGTTGAGATGGGAATCTTTGAGTTTTTGGTTTCAGAACAGCTGACTTGAGTTAGTTCGGTCAATTCTGAGTAGGCTGACTCTGAGTTAAACTTGTGCAACACAACTATAAAAGGCCATGATCAATGGAGCTCCAAATTTATGATTCAGCATGGCAATGGTACAAATAAGCAACATGGCTGCAGAAAGCATTTGAGAGCGATGCACACTTTCCTCACCGGTCTGCATACAGTGGATTTACCAATGTGCTCTCCATCCCTGGTGTTATATAGAAAACTACAGTATAAATTAGATACATGTGCCAATATACAGTGCAAATAAATTGATCAATAAAAGAATGCTAAAAGACAGATACAACATATAGTTATAAATATTTATTTATTTTACATCTATTTCCTCACTCCCCAAAGGTGCTGTAGTGAGCAATACTAGAAGTCACGGTGTCCGTACCCGAGGCTAGCACTGTTTGTTTGTCCTCGTTGTGTGTGCGCGTATGTATGGTGAGCTGGCTGCGGTTGTCTTGGCAACCGCACTGTCCGCGTGTATATGTGTATCACCTGTCGCCCCTCATCAGCCCTCGTTATCTCTGTGTTCTCACCTGGTGGTTATCAATTCAGCCCTATTTAGTCTCGGTCACCTCTTCACTTCCCTTGTACGTTCGTTAACTCTGGTTATGCCGTACCCTGAATTGCAGTATTTAACTACCCCTTGTCTTGTCGTGATCTTGACTGTTACAGTGTTCTCTTGTTGTGTTGTGTGGATGTACGTGTGTCGGATTACTCTACCTTGTGGATTACAGTTTTTGTTTACTTCGTGTCACCCCTAAACCCTGAGGACTGCCTTCACCACAGCACCACCCGTAAACACCCCGCCATCGTGGACGGTTTCTGGATTACGGTCCATTCCTTTGGTTGCTGGCCACAGGCTGCCTGTTCCATCAGAGAGGCGGTGTCTGCTCGCTTCGCTCTCGCCGCTGTTGTGGGAGTTATCTGCTGTCTCCCAACCTCATCACTGCTGCCGTCTTACGGATCTCATCTACCGCCGTCCTTTTCTCACCCTAGCTGACGCTGCCATATACCGGGTCTCCCGGTTGGCCCTGCAGCCATCTTGGACGGAGGGACTCCTTCAGTGCCTTGCCTTTTTGAACTTTTTGAGATAAGAATCAATTGTATTTAGTATTTTTTTAACAAAGTCATTCTACATAAATGACTAAAATAATTACTGTTTACACACTCACATTTAATAAGATTTACCAAAAGAGAGCCAAAACAAGTTGAGATGGCCTTCAGACTAGGATTATACTAACCTTCAATAATGATGAATCTTCTCAAACTCACCATACGTAAACCTCCAACCATGTATTCCACAAGGGGGTGTGGGTCTTTTAAATCACAAAGCTCAATCAAGTCAAGCTGATTAGTGGCTAAGACAGTCAACTCAAACCCTCTATAATGCTCCCTATACCAAGCACATAAAGGTTTCACAAGGAAACACAATGTATCCTTAAGAATACATAGTTTAAGGATATCGTTGAATTTAGGCAGTCCGTCTACAGATCCATGCACAATAAGCATGCCCTCACTGTAATGTATACCACTGCAAGACCTGTGTCACATTTGGGTATCTTTGATTCACTGTACACGCTACATTCTCATTAAGGACATCAACAGGCATAACTGAGACATCAGTGACCTCCAAGGATGACTTCTTGACACTCAAGGAGTGTGTGCTATAGGCTAACATGAACTGGTGTTTGATAGCTAACGAACGAGCTATATTTTTAAAACAATTAGTATGATGGGCAACCTGCTTGAAGAAGCTATGTTTAGCCTCAAATCTCATTGTCCACAGTCCAATAAGAGGCCCGAAGCAACGGATCATTTGTGGATAGTGCTCTAAATAGTGATGTTTCAGTTTTAGCGTGACATGAGGAAAGACTTCAAGATAGCGCTGTTTGTGTTCATAAATCTTGGCCTCAAGATATGCAATGGTCTCATCTGTGTGAACAGGGGCTACAACCAGTTTGACGATGTCTTTAAGATCTAAGATGACCTGCCAGGCTGGCTCATCTTCTGGCACCATTGGCCCAATGATGAAAGGAAGCAATTTTAGCAGGGTCCAATTTTCATGTGCATTGCCACCTATAGTTTTGCGGAGTGTGAAAGAGCGTGGTATCAGTTGTGGGCGATTTGTATGGAAATGACCCGATCAATGCGTTGAGGATGTCAACAGTAAAATACTTTTTGGAGATCAACAAACTAATGCAATGTGCCAGTTCAACTGGAACAACACCCTCGAAGAGATCATGCACAATATCTGGAGGATAGCCAGTACAGACATCAAAATGTAAAAGGTGCTCAGTTAAAACACATTGTTTTTTTGACACCACAGCAGACAGTTGCATTCTTCTGCGCTGTCTGTACATGAGCATCATGGATTTCTTTGGTTCTAAGTTGGAAAGCACCAGACCAGACATCCTTAGTCTGAAATTCTGACTTCTGAGCTGTACAAAATCTGCATATTGAACCTCCAGAAAAACTCTCAACAAATCCACCTACTGAGTGGGCTCCAAGGTTGTCCGCTATTACACACTGGACAGTTCCTTTAACAAACTGACCAAGCTGAGAAATAAAGAGACACCATGCTGTTCTAATACTTTTAAGTCTTGCAAAAGGGGGTCCAAGACTGTTTTATAGCCATAGGTCTTGACATCATCAGATTTGCAAAGAACAGCTAGATAGATGGAGGATCAAGTTGAATGGGAACCTGGTGGCAAATTACCCAAAACCCAATACACACCACAGAGTTTGTGCTTCTTCCGAGATGTCCCAAGTGGGTTACATACCTCAAAATCATCAACATAAAGATTTATGGCAATTCTTAAATCTCCTCCTAAAAAGAAACTGGTTTTGCTTCCAGTACTCACCATCTCTTATGGTTTTATAATACTGGGGACCAGTCAAATGATGATCTTCAGTTGTCTGAATGTCAAGATATTTATGGATTTCTTTATGACTGAGCAGATTTTGCAAAGACTGTAGAATAGGAATATACTGAAACGTCCTGTTCTTCTGTATTTCTAGGATGTACTCAACAGGCTCTATAACACCAAAATGAGATGTGAAGTACTGCCTACGTTTATATGCAGTAGCAAGAGGGCCCTCCTTAGAAATAGCTATGCCAAGTGGATTAGATGCACATAAAACTGAAGAAAACTCATCAACAATGGATTCCTCAAGTTGAATATTGTGACTTTGTAATAGATCAGAAAAAAACGTTTTTGTAACAGGCACAGATTCGGTACTTAATAGATAGTGAAGTTCAGAAAGGACCTCATCAACAGCTGATTTTGGAACATGAACAATATTTTCCAACTTCAACAGAATGCAAGCAACTTTTTCTTAAATAGACTTGAGCTGGTATACATCAACAGTAGCATCACAACTTAATGTTTTAAACATATACTCTGTATCCCCGGAATTTACTGGTCCATCCACAGAATGTTCTGACTGATGCAACGGACCATGTGAACTGATGACATTTGCTCTGAAGTCTTTTAATGAATGTGGATTGTGTTTCCGGTTCCGGTGGGTGTTAAACGTACTGTAAACATTACTTTCAAACGTGCATCCTTCAAACATGCACTTAACAGTCTCGTTATGCCTGAGATGTCTATATATGTGTTGAAAATAATCTCTTTCTGTTGACAGGTCCCTTCACGCGCAAACATGACAATGATATGTGATTAATTCGTCTTGCGTTGGAGTTTCTTGTGTAGCATGTCTTCTGTATGTGTGATAAGCAGCTTACTCCATGTGCTAAACTTGCATGGACAATCTGTGTATGGACATGGATAGCAACAATTGCTCTTAAAGACACATGAGTCTGCCTAAAGTGCTGCAGTAACAAATACCTGCTGGCTAATTTCAATGTGCACTCTTTGCACTGCCACAATTTAAAACAAGTAAATTAGTTTGTTTCAGCAAATATTACTTACTATCACTAAAGCTGATGTTAACTTGGTGATTTTCTTAAAACTGTAAAAGAAATGTATATTAAGATTGGGAACAATAAATAAAACATTTAGATCTGGTTCATCATGCTATTCTGTCTTTTTCGATGAAATTTGCCCTTTGTATTACTACTGGGTCGTTTTTCTGGGCACAAACTCAGGCACTAGTATCTTCATGAACATTCCTATGCAAGCATTTATAATTGTTTAAATATTAATGCGTCACATTAAGAAAATAATGCTGGATCAAAACATATAAACAAGTGTTGGGACAACAGGATTTGTTTATATATAAACAACAGAAAGATATTGGTTAAGTTTTACCAACTGACATATGCCAGTGCTTCCACTAGGATTTTGTGGAACTGTGATGCTGGATGACGCCACACGTAAATTAACATATTCGTGGCGTCATCGCGTATTTTTTCGGTTGCAACTTCAGACCCATCCCTTTCGCCTTTACTATCTGAAAGTTCTATAATTTGATACAGATTATTTCACAATAAAGATGTTCTGACATGTTTTCCGTTTCTGTTGTCAGTACTGATTTATAACCGTGACATCATCTGACAAAATATCTGCTTACACACACCTTAAAAAGCGGGAATTTTGGCTTACGTTATAGGCTATACTTTCACTTCTATTGCCTATGCTTATTAACATACGATCTGTGTTCATGTTTAACGTTATATATACAAACAGTCGATAACAGTGACATGTTTTAAAAACGCTATTTTGTACTCAGTGTCCGCCACTGTAAGGTGAACTGCATGTATTAACTTACTTCTCCATAGCGCTCGCGGCACAGAGTTAACGTTAGACCCAGAGAAAGAGATCAGTGCAGCGGGAAAGCGAGACCTCGCGCTCGCGGGGCAGTGCTGTCGACAATTTTCCACTAAATGAAGGCTGAGGTTTATCCAAAAAACATGCTAGATTTGTAGCTAACTTAGCTATAAGTAGCTAAATCTTGTAAAAGAGTTTATAACTTGCTTACACTGGCGGGACAAAATAATTCATGGGAAACACGGTGTCACCGAAAAGCTGAAGGGGTATTTTAGCGGAAACGCTCTATTTTATAATATCTAACTTTATAATATAGTTGGTCATGTGTTTGGACGAAAAGCGCCAAGCCGCTGCATTCACACGTTAAGTTAACGTAACTTTAACGCAACACATGCTGAATAACAATTCATGAAGCAAGACAGGCCCATTAACTAATTTTTCCCAAACAGATAAGTATATATTGCAGCCTGAGCCGTGGGTAAAGTCAGTTTTTTAAATGAAGACGTTTTAAATTTAGGAGGTTATAAAGGGGCGGGAATGCCACAATGTGAAGCAAGCAGCGGCTCCGAAACTGAGGAGAACAATTTACCTAATTTAATCTTTCAACGCTGTTGCATATTTAACTCAAAATTACGACATAGACAGTATTTAATAGTCAAAAAAATCGAATACTTACCAATAACGAATTCGACAGCAAGAGAATCCGTAGCAACTCCTCTTTGCAGAGCCCACAGTAGAAAATGGCGGCCACATACTTCAAGTTCGTTCGTTTGAGTTTATCTTGCTCATGCGCAAACAGAGCCTCCAAAACCAAATTAATTTGAGTTGGTCAAACTACAATAAATCTCATAGATGACACTATTTATTCATTTTGTGTCCGAAAAAATCAATATTAACATGTATTGCTATTAATTAATTTTTTTAAATAAAGTCAACTAAATTGTAATGTTTCTTATGAAAGACATGCTTGAATCGTTTTTTTGAGTGTAGCAGCGAGCGTGCACTAAGCACACTGTGGGTAAAAGCACCAACAGCAAACGCTGGGAGTGAGCGCAAACAGTGGAGGCATAGCAGGCAAAAACGCAGGCAGTGAGCGCACACATCCCGGGCAGCTGCCTAAGATTGCAGAGATATGAGCTTGGCTATGCTGCAGCAACAACAAACGATCAACCCGTGTAGTCTTGTGGGCGTGGTCGCAATTTGAAAAATGTAAATCCTTTTTATTGCAATGTAAGCAGTTCCACTCTCCAAAACAGCATGTTTGGAGTTTGATTGGATAATAAGAACAAATAACTGGCCATTGTGGCCAAAGCGCTCCGTTTGACTTTTCCGAGATCTTCTACTCTTCCCTGTGGACGACCTCTGACCTACTTTCTGTACGATCTGAATTTCTGCGTTTTGAATTTTAGAAAATTGAATTTGATATTCCGAATTTCTTCTTCATCTTGAAAACGTGAGGCTGTATTTAAAAAAAACCTGGATATTTGCAATCTAAGAATTCAGAGCAAAAAAATATGTTGTTTGAAAATGCATGCCTATAAAACTCTGCCTTAAAAAAAGCAATTGTGTTAAATTTCAAATGTTCAATATTCAAGTAAAAAAAATTCAAATTCGAAATCAAAATCTAATTCAAAACCATTTTAACTCCCATATAATATTCAGTTTGGTTAAAAAACACTTGTCAATAATTCAGATTTACGAAATTCAAATTTAGATTGTTTTGTCATATTTCTGGCTCCATAAAGGACCAGCCGCCTATGTTGATTACTTAAGACTCTTTTTCTGAATACAGCCCGTCTCAGTCCAGCCAACCTCGTCCTCTTCCTTCCTGACTACTAACCTCGTTACAGTGTTGTTTTTAATCAATCAGAGCATATAACACAGTCCTAGAAACGTAATTATGACTTTTCAATAGTCTGCCTTAAAACATTTTGTATGATGACAACTGAAGTTTAAGCACATTTTGTTGGACTTTAAATGAAATGCTTGTTCTTGACACGTTCAATTACAAAATATAACTGCCTTTTGTTCTTGAAATGCTAGAGGAAAAGTCCACAAAAAGTGTTTACTATTAAGCCGATGAGTACATGTTAAATTAGTGAGACATACAAAATGGACTCCAGGACTCGGTAAAGAAGCACTATGGAATGCCAAAATTGACAATATTAAAAATAAATAAATACAAAAATAAATCCATGAAGAAATGTAAAAAAGCACAAATAAATGAGTATTTGTGCTTTTATTTCCTTATTTATGTGTAATTATATATTTTTCCACGTTTATTTATTTTTTCATAAATTTATTTATACAATTATTTATTTCCACTTTTATTTATTTCCACATTTATTCATGTATATATCTATTTATTCCTACATTTATTTATTTTCACATTTATTTATTT
>NC_079891.1:8419625-8586883 GCF_024868665.1 Triplophysa rosa
TAAATAATCAGAATCAGAATCAGAAAGAGCTTTATTGCCAAGTATGTTTGCACATACAAGGAATTTGTTTTGGTGACAGGAGCATCCAGAACACAGAAACAGCAACAACAGTACACAGAGACCATAACACAATAGAATACAGTACACAATGATTTAAATAAGGGCCTATGGGTATAAAAAATTAAGAAATACAATACAATAAACATAAGATAAAGATATATAGAGTGTAAAGCTATGTATGTATGTAAATATGTACAAGTAAAAAATAAGAATAGACTATTGTAGTACAAGGTATGTGCTATATACAGCAGAATGAATGAAATATAATTTACAGAAAAAGTTGTATAAAAATAGATAGTGTATTATCTGGAGGATATAATTAATATTGCACTTAATTATTATTGCACAGAGTTATTAATTGCACGGTGTGTAAAAACATTTAACTGTTCAAGAGGTAGATGGCCTGAGGGAAGAAGCTGTTTTTGTGTCTGGTTGTTTTGGTGCTCAGTGCTCTGTAGCGCCGACCAGACGGCAGCATTGTGAAGAGATGATGGCTTGGATGTGAGAGGTCCAGGGTGATTTTCTGAGCCCTTTTCCTCACTCTGGATGTATACAGTTCTTGGAGGGTGGGCAGGGGAGCACCAATGATCTTCTCAGCAGTCCGAACCGTCCTCTGTAGTCTTCTGATGTCTGACTTTGTGGCTGAGCCAAACCAGACAGTGATGGATGTGCAGAGGACAGACTCTATGACAGCTGAGTAAAACTGTTTTAATAGAGTTTGTGGTAGGTTGAACTTCTTCAGCTGATGTAAGAAGTACAACCTTTGCTGGGCTTTTTTAGCAATGGAGCCAATGTGATTGTCCCACTTCAGGTTCTGAGAGATGGTGGTGCCCAGGAACCTGAATGACTCCACTGCTGCCACAGTGCTGTTCATGATGGTGAGAGGGGGGAGTGCAGGGGGGTTTCTCCTGAAGTCCACAATCGTCTCCACTGTTTTAAGCGTGTTCAGCTCCAAGTTGTTATGACTGCACCAGACAGCCAGCTGCTCAGCCTCCTGTCTGTACGCAGACTCATCACCATCCTGGATGAGGCCAATGAGTGTGGTGTCGTCTGCGAACTTCAGAAGTCTGACAGAAGGGTCCTGGGCAGTGCAGTCATTTGTGTACAGGGAGAAGAGCAGTGGGGAGAGAACGCACCCCTGGGGGGCGCCAGTGCTGATTGTGCGGGTGCTGGATGTGAGTTTCCCCATTCTCACTAACTGCTGCCTGTCTGTCAGAAAGCTGGTGATCCACTGACAGATAGAGCCAGGAACAGATAGCTGGGTTAACTTTGTCTGAAGCAGTGATGGGATGATGGTGTTGAAAGCAGAGCTGAAGTCCACAAACAGGATCCTCACATAGGTCCCTGGTCTATCCAGATGTTTCAGGACAAAATGCAGCCCCATGTTAACTGCATCCTCAACAGACCTGTTTGCTCTGTAGGCAAACTGCAGGGGGTCCAGTAAGGGTTCTGTGATGTCCTTCAGATAAGCCAGTACCAGTCTCTCGAATGACTTCATGACCACAGATGTAAGAGCGACGGGTCTGTAGTCATTCAGTCCTGTGATTTTGAGTTTCTTTGGGATGGGGATTATGGTGGAGCGCTTGAAACAGGAAGGAACTGTGCACAGCTCCAGTGATCTGTTGAAGATCTGTGAGAAGATGAAGGCCAGTTGAATAGCACAGCTTTTAAGACAGGCTGGGGAGATACCATCTGGGCCTGGTGCTTTTCTTGTCTTTTGTTTCCTAAAGACTCGGCACACATCCTCTTCACTGATCTGAAGTGCAGGAGGTGGGGTGACTGAAGGTGATAGGTGTTGTGTAGAGAGCATGTCAGAGTTGGTGTGAGGTGTAAAGTTAGCATTTTCAAATCTGCAGTAAAAGTCATTCAGATCATTGACCAGGTGTTGATTGCCTGCAAAATTGGGGGATGGTGGCTTGTAGTTGGTGATGTCTTTAAGGACTTTCCACACAGACGCAGGGTAGTTGGCTGAAAACCGGTTTTCCAACTTTTTAGAGTAGATTCTCTTAGCCACTTTGATCTCCTTTGTCAATGTGTTCCTAGCCTGCTTGTACAAGACTTTGTCCCCTTTTCTGTAGGCATCCTCCTTGGCTTGGCGAATCTGTCTAAGTTTTGCTGAGAACCATGGTTTATCATTGTTGTATTTTAAGGAAGTCCTGGTAGGAATGCACAAATCCTCACAGAAACTGATGTATGATGTTACAGTCTCTGTGAGCTCGTCCAGATCGCTGGAAGCAGCTTCAAAAACACTCCAATCGGTGCACTCGAAACAGGCTTGTAAGGCCCACTACTCTGTTTCGTTGGTCCATCTTTTAACAGTCCTTACCATAGGTTTGGCAGCTTTTAGTTTCTGCCTGTAGGCTGGGATAAGGTGAACCAGGCAGTGATCAGACAGTCCTAAAGCTGCTCTAGGGACAGAGCGATATGCATTCTTTATTGTGGTGTAGCAATGGTTCAAAATATTTTTGTCTCTGGTAGGGCATGTGATGTGTTGTCTGTATTTTGGCAGCTCGAGTGTAAGTTTTGCCTGATTAAATTCGCCAAGAATAATAGTAACAGAGTCCGGATGTTGTTGCTCAGTGTCCGTGATGTGATCGGCGAGCTGTTGTTATGCCACGCTCACGTGCGCTTGCGGTGGAATGTAAACACACACGAGAATGAACGAGGAAAACTCTCGCGGCGAGTAAAAGGGCTTACAGTTAATGAAGAGTGCTTCTAGGTTGAGACAGCACATCTCCTTCATCACTGTTGTATCTGTACACCACTTTTCATTGATGTAGAAACATACCCCACCATCGCGTGATTTCCCCGTTGATTCTGCGTCGCGGTAGGCTCTGAACAGCTGGTAGCCGGGCAGATGTAGCGCGCTGTCCGGGATGAAGTCATTTAGCCACGTTTCCACGAAACACAAAACAACAGAGTTTGAAAAATCCTTATTTGTCCGTTAGAGTAGAAGAAGTTCGTCCGTTTTGTTTGGCAGAGAGAGCAGATTCGCCAGATGTATGCTAGGCAGCGCAGTTTTAAAGCCGCGCTTTCTGAGCCTGATAAGCGCCGGCTCGCTTCCCACGCTTGCGCTTCCTGGAGCGCTTTGTTAGCGCCGCTGCGCCTCCGACTACGATGTTAAGTAAAACGTCCGAATAATCAAAAACCGGTAAATGATCAGATGGTGTACACTGCCGAATGTTCAGCAGTTCATCTCTTGTGAAACTGATTGTATGGGAAAAACATAAAACAGGACAAACTAACAAAAACACTAAAACAACTGGAGAGCTCCACACCGAGGCAGCCATTTGCGGCGCCATCTTGGAATTTACCATTTTTAATTTATTCATCATTGGAGTTTGGGTTCCTCACCACAGCAGTACAGTGTTGGCTTGTTCACCGGGAGACTGCATTTATTTATATATCTATTAGATATTATTTATTAGAATGATCTTGCTTGTTCTATAAACACCATGCACTGTGCTGTGTTTTACCTTTCTGTGTTTGGATTTTTCTCTTATTTGCTCCTGTAAAGCTGCTTTGGAACAATGCACATTGAGAAAAGCGCTATATAAATCAATTGAATTGAAAATTGAATTAAAACAGGGCACCGTGACCGATACTTACCAAAGCTTGGCGCGTGTAAACTGTCGTTAAACCTCGCGATGTTTGCAGAATAAGAGCGGGATCATGTTTCTTGAACGCCATGAACCAAACGCACTTTTTCGTACGACCCAGCTCGTTTAATATCGTACGACTTAGCCACTTGGTTAACTCGTATGAATTAGTGCGAATTCGCCGTGAGATCAGGTTGAGTAAACATGTCATAGATCTGAGAGGATTATAATGTTTCACACAGCCTGTTTCCCAGCGCAATTCAATCCAAACTTGTGTGCTACTTTATATTGTTGTTTCTGTAAGACAACTTCAGAAACTTGCTATAACTACTTAGTTCTTTGCTGGATAGTTGTTGAAACAGTTTTGATAAGTGAATGTGATCTGAAATCCTGTTAGAAAATTATTATTTATCTTCCAGGCTTCATCATATGTATAAAAACAGACACATGTACAAAGAATAAGTATGAATATATACACAAACGTGCAGTCAAGTAAATCTGCTCTGTTTATGACAGACGGATCTCTCGAGATTGGATGGACAGATGTACTGTAGTCTTCACTTTCTATATGCTCAAAGACCGTTTCTGCTGTGGCTCTTTCTTGTCCAGCAGCACACACTTTATTTATTTTAAACGCATTTATTTGTCTTAAACGCACAGTACAGACACGCTGTGGCCTCATTTGTGTGTCGAATTAGCGGCTAACAGCGTTACACAACAATGGTACTTTAAAACGTGCCTTACGCAGTGATTTAAATAGAGAAATAGGCTCTGCGATAATGCGCTTTCATACTGAACTCCCCGAGATAGAGAGAGGGAAAGAGATCACATTTAGAACGGTCTTTCACTATGACAGATAAACTTTGCAGTAAATCCGCGGGTCACAAGCATCTGAACAGTTGGGCTCATTCCATACGGATCACAAGCTTTTATTGTAACTGTGAACACTTTTTAACTAATTCAAAGTGATTTAGATAACACAACGTTTATAATGTTGTTACCCGTTTATATAAACCTTTTTTTTTCAGACTGCTGTGGTATCGGATTTATTAAAGTACCTTAAATTTAAAGAAACCCAAGATAAACTAAAAAAGCTGAGGGCATCAAACCCCAAGATTCGTATGAAGAGTCATCTGGACATCCCACAGCACCAGAGGCAGCCGTGCAGGATCCGGAGGCTTGCACCTCACAGGGTACGGACAGCGTATCCCCCCTCAGCCTCCTGACCATCTGCTCCAAGTTCCGGTAGGTGATCATGTTATACAGACTCATATACGCACATTGGTCATAGCAGCACATTAGTGAGCAGTCTCAATTGTTTCACTTGCATTGACGTTAAGCAAATGTTTTCTTGTACAGACACATCTCAGGAGGACATTCTTCAGCTTCCCCATCTATGACTCGACGGAAGATCTGCCACAATTTCTGGACTTCCAAGATCTCCTGGATTTGGATTGAATGTGCCATATATAGTAGGCTATAGTTTGTTGTCATTGCACTTTATATTTGGGAAACACTTACATTTCAGTTTTTTTACACTGTTCTTATTTATTAAGTTCTTTTAAGTTTTTTTCAGGATTTAGATATTTATAACCTATATTTTTTATAGTTTGTTGTCATTGCACTTTATATTTACAGGTAAGTTTTTTATACACTGTTTATTTTTTTAAGTTTTTGCCTGTATTGTATCGTTGTAATTGCTATATAAAAAGATTTTATAACCATTAAAATGTGTGGATTTGTTCGTTTTCTAACTTATACATTTTAAGCTTTTGTCGCAGTTAAATAAATATGTATAAAAGTACAGCCTTTTGTTTAATTATAGCCTATTAGTTTAGTCATTCGTTTTAGGATTTAGGACGCATCAGTAGATTGTTTTATTACTGTTTATCTTAAAATCGAATACTATGAGAGTAAATCAGTTGTTGCTCTTTTAAAATAAAAAACAAATAATGGTCGATAATGGAAGAGCCGCATGGTTGAAAAACGAGCAAAGCAAATGTTTGATTATTTAGACTTCATTAATATAGGAACATGTGGAATAAAGATTTGTAAATAAAGTGTATTTGCCAGTGCATTTGTCCAACCTCTAGTCTGTGTCATCCTCACACATGCAGGTTCAAAGGCTGCCAGAATACAGGCAGGGCTGTACTGGGACAACAATTCGGCCCTGGACTTCAGTGGGACCGGCCCACTACACACACACGCACACACTGTGTATATGTCTGAATAATGAATAAGAAAATGCTAATTATTTTTTATCAGTCTAAAGAACTGAAGGTTTGAATTGATGTGCTGTTTATTGTTCTGATGGTAAAAATGAATGATTAGTTTACACAAGTTTTGCTGTAACTACAGTTTTCAATGTTTCTTCAAGAGGTGCATTACATACCAGGACCTACAGAAGAAGCTTTGAAAACAATTCACTTTTCTCTGCAACTGTCAATTACTTTATAGAAGCCAAAGCCAAACGTCATAAACATCCAACTCGGTATGCACTGGCCACATCCACCGGACACCTCGGATGTCACCAATTCACCACGGGAGACCACGCCCCCATCTGTCCCCAAAGGGGATAACATCTAATCCCATATATATGTGTGTGTCTTTATATAATCATCTGGTGTCTATTCCCTTTCCCTCGCTCCAACTGTATAACAGAAGGGTTTTTCTTCCTTTTTGTTTCCTATAGAAATTCCAAGGCCCTTTTCCACGTCTCCGGCCCACGAGCACACATGTAATTCATCCGAATAGAACATTTCTCCAGTCCAAACGCGGTTTTTCCAAAATTCTTCCATGTGTTTTTAGATGGCAAGTGTCCATTTATCCTTATTAAATCAGATCTCAATAACAAAGTGTGGAATCCCCAAATGCGTCTCTTTAGCCCCTATTTATCGTATTGGTGTCGCCCTCTTGTGGACAAAATCCGGAATTGTCTTCATTCACCTAAGCGGTTAAGTGACTCACAAAAAACCTTCAGAGGTCTCGAAATATGCCACTTTAGTGTGGTCTGACCTTATGTAAATGATCCTATAGTAACTGGACATCCAAATCACGAGTGTAAATGACCTTACATATCTTTTATCCTTGTAGGATTATCAATTCAATATTATACATAGAGAGCTCTGCAGGGTGTCACGGAACAAAAAGGGACTCAATAGCAGGAAGCAGCTTAAGCGAGTTTATTAGTCACACAGAGCAAAAAGTATCCGAACAAAAAAAAATGCCAGGGAAGTCCAGGCACACAGCAGAAACAAAAATAAATCTAATAATGGAAAACAGACAGCCTGAGCTAGTAGCCGCAAAGTGGTGGGCGGAGAGGAAAATCACCAAACGAACAAAAAGTCCAGGAAGCTCTCTCTTAGTACAGCCTCACCGGAAACAAGATGCGGAGATCAGGAGTTAGACATAGTTGCCAAGTCCGCTTATAGTACGCGACCTTGGGCTTCTTTTTCTGTCAAGTCGCGTTAAAAAATCACTTGTTGCGGGTTTTGGGGCTTATTTTAAAAAATATGGTTGCTTGTTCTGAACCAGACAAGCAACTTTGTTTCTTTACATCTATGGTCGCTGTTTTGTTCAATCCATTAACACTGTGTGCTCGAAGGTAGGCTTTTTGTACTACATGCGGCAGAGCATGACATCACAGCACCGCGAGAGCTATTTGAAAGCATACAGAGACGTCTACTGTCGGATCACTCTCGCGGTACTATGATGTCACGCGCCGATTGGTCTGCGCGGCGCCGCAGGAGGTCAAACAACATATCTAAGCACGTAAAACAACATAGAGAAGCCAATAATGCTACAGTGGTCTCTTTACGTAATCTTCGGAGCGCTTTGGGTAATCGGAGGTAAATATACTAAACAGATGAAATATTCACTTAAAGATAAAAAGCATTTTATAACCGGGCTACATCATTAAACATGTTAAAAGTGTAGATCTGCGCGTTTGGCTACACAGCGTTATTCAAGCCTAAGCACGTGTGAATAGCGTCATTTGTCCTCAAACACACCGCCTCCTTTCCTCTACCAACTAATAAATGTATTACATCTGTCACGATTAGAATGAAATGTGAAAATGAACGAAAAGTGTTCAGATCTGATCAAGGTGCAGCAAAGGGGTAGGGAGGGATGACCCTATTTATTAGGCTATAAGGTAAACATCAAACATTTTTATTGTATTAAATAAATGTATTGATCATTGCAGAATATAATTTAAAAAAGTATACATCAAATGCATATAGTTCAGTTTTACTTTATTATAAATGTGTGGCTGTTACAGCTACGTTAAGTGGTCATTATATCTTCTCCTTTTCCATCTCTCCAGGCCTATACTGCTCACATCAGAGATTTGCAATTAATTTTTGTAAAATAATTTATGTTTGCGTTTTTCAAACAGGGTAGTGTCAGTTTAAAATGACCCAGGCTCGTTCATTAATAATAAATAATTGATAATAAATTACATTGATGATCATGAATAATGTTGGGCTTGTTTTTGGAGCTGCAGTTGCTTATTTGTCTCGCAAAAGTTGGCAACACTGATCCTGGATACATAGCAAAAAAGAACCAAAGCTGACCAATATTCCATGAGAAATGGCTCATACAACAAAAACGTCCTCTCACTGAATGAACGGAAAAGAGAGGCAGAAATAGGGCAAACCAAAACGAGTAACAGGTGATGGCAATCATCAGTGACCTAATCCTAAAGGTACAACGAGAATCAGGTGAGAGTAGAGCAATAAGAAAATGAGGCACAGTGTGAATATGAGCACATGGCGCTCAAAAAAAATAAATAAAACACCAAGACAGACTATAACACAGGGTGTGTCGTGGCAAAAAGTCGATCAGCCAATGTAGAAAGAACTCACGAAGACCAGAGAGCCATGTTTCAAGAGGTTTCAATATTTATTTGCTCGAGCAAGCAAAGTGAGACACACAGAGTTCATCTGTAGATGCCTAACAAATACACTTCTGACTCCATCTTTTATACACTGTTCTCAAGTCGTTATCACAGTTTAAACCAATCATATTTACCTGACATCATCTTCTCCCAATCAGGTTCTACATGACATCACTTATTTTTGTTTGCCCATCCTCTTTTGACTTTCCACAGTTATATATCAAACTTCTTACGTTAACTTTTAACTGTGGCGAAACCTTTTAAAGGATTAAAAAATATATGTACATACATCCATCTTTAAAATGTAGATGTATGTCATTTTGTCAGTTGCTACTGTATGAAAGACACATACATCCATCTCTAAAATGCGAATGTATGTCATATTGACATTTACTACCCCTAGCTTACATGTACTTCAAAAACTACCATGCATTTTAGACCAGATCTCGTGTGAAGAATGCATATTGTGTGTGTGCTCAAAGCGTTTGCGTGCGAAAGATGTCTTATGGTGCTGTTTGATGTTCAACCTGGCCTCTAACCTTTGACCCATAAGATCATGGTCTTTTTGCTATGAGACTCGTAGCCTTTTCTGTGTTAGAGAAGTGTGTGACACCTTTATCTAGTTTAAATGCATTGTTTCATATAAAAACTCAATCAATAATAGAAAAACTTCATACTGTAATAGAAAAACCACCATATAATCCCCCCTTTGAGGCTGAAAAGCCTCACACTCCAATCAGATGTTATCCTTAACTTTAGGGAGTCTCATACTATCATAAAATGCAATATCAAATAATAGATAAAAGTGCTCAAAAGTGTTACACCACGACCCATCAACAAGACCCAGGTACGTGCCTTCCTGGGGCTAGCGGGATACTATAGGTGTTTTATTCCCGACTTCTCCTCCATAGCTAGCCCCCTGACCGACCTGACCAAAAAGGGGCAGCCTGAAAAGACGAGATGGAGCCCGGAGGCAGAAGCAGCATTCCAGAGGCTGAATGACGCATTGGCATTGTCCCCCGTCCTACATGCACCGGACTTCGGCCACCCCTTTACCCTACAGACCGACGCCTCCGACACCGGACTAGGAGCAGTCCTCTCCCAGACCACGGATGGAGAGGAACATCCTGTGGTCTTCATCAGTGTGAAGCTCACCCCGGCGGAAACCCGCTATGTGACAGTGGAAAAGGAGACCAACGCCAGAGTGACCAGGTGGTTCCTAGCCCTCCAGGATTTCCACTTCCGGACAGTACATCGGGCCGGGGCCTCCCATGGAAACACGGACGGTCTGTCCAGGGGTTGGTCAGGTTGGACCACACGGTCAGGGTCATTCCCCCCTCCACCTCAGCCAACGCCAGGCTACCCGAACAGGATTGTCTCCCTTCCCAGGTCGATGCTTGGGGGGGGGAGTGTGGCGAGTCGCCTATCTCCCAATCAGCATCGCCATGGAAACACAGACAATCATCCCTCACACCTGCCGGTCATCACCAGCTGAACCTCATCCCTACCAGGCATAAAAGGAAAAGCCACAGTCACAACGGTGAGCAACGACTCCAAACGAGATGCTAAGATTGATTCTGCCTTGTTCTGTCTGTTTTTCTTGTGTACAGACTACAGTGGTTGACGACCGGCAGCACGGACCTTCACCCGCTACAGTGTGTTAGTGTGATGTTGACATTGTGCTTTTCTTCACAGCTCACTAATCTTCATCAGTTGCCGATGCAGCAGAGTCCGTTTCGTTTGGCTCCCAGTAGCCAGGGCTTCACTGGTAACCACTGCTCCGACCTCACATGTGATCACACAAACGCACAAACGCAGAAGCATAGTCTCTCTCTCTCACTGTCTTCAGCTGGTATGGATGCTGCTGCGCAGACAGGCTCTCATGAACTGACCATTTCAAATGACGTGAGTGTGCTAAACTCCTATTTCTCATCTTGATCTTTCCCATGTTTATTGTTTGCTCTGATGTGTCATTGTCACGTGCAGCTGGAGTTTCAAGAGAGAGTTTTGTACCAGTGACCTGGAAGCATTCCACAGTCTGAAGAGTTTTTACTGTACTGATAAGAGACTGCTTCTGATTTTTGACAGTTGATCGGCTGCATCATCGGCCGTCAGGGTGCAAAGATCAATGAGATTCGTCAGATGTCAGGGGCATAGATCAAGATCGCCAATCCAGTGGAGGGATCGACCGACCGGCAGGTGACCATCACGGGTTCACCCACCAGCATCGATCTGGCCAAGTACCTCATCAATGCATGGTAAGGTTGTGATGACGAGAAACACCTGGACGTGATATCTACACGTGTGTCTGGTACTGATGGTGTGTGTGATGTGTGTTGTGATTGCAGACTCTCATCTGAGGCAACAGGGCTGTCTGCCAACTGATGCTTTCCACCCCCCCACACAGGCCCCCCAACAATCCCAAGTATTCTCAGCCAATCCTTTCCTTTCACCCGCCCGAGCTATGCTTCATGGATATACACAAGAATTTTATTTATTCATTTCATGGAAATGTTTTTAAAATCCCTTTACGTACGGTTTTTAATATCTTTTTTTTCTTCAATGCATATTCTGTCAGTTAACATATAATCATACGAACGTGACAGTGGAGAAAGTGGAAAAATGTGAGAAGATTCTTAGAAAAACAGAAAAAACAAAAATAAAAAAGAGCAACTAAAGTATGCTAGATTGACCGCTTTCCCTCGATCTGACATTTATTTATTTTAATTTAACTCTGGGAAGTTACAGATATTTTAAAATCTGAGAAACGAGCTTTAGGCGACGAGCTCGGATGAATCTGGACGTAACTAAAGAATCTCTTTGTATTTTCTTTTTTTGGTCTTTGAATATTTGTCATTCCTCTTTTTTATCCTGAAGTTGGAGGTTTTGATAGAGGGAGGGATGAGAGATGAGTGTCGCTGTAGATTCTGCATAAATGATACCGAGATGAAAATATTTCTTTTAGAAAGATTTGTTTTTTTAATGTCGTGGTGTGGAGGATTCCAGGTGGACAAGTTTATTTGGTGATGCGACTGAGTTACTGATCAATTAAAAGACTAGAAGGAACTTTCTAGAATTAACACTAGTTTCCTGTCTACTCTGCTCGAGTAATAGTTTTGTTTTGTGTAATTATTATTTCTTGCAGGAGGAAGACCCTTTTTTTGCATGTTTTCAGAATATTGTAGATTTGGAGTGCAGCAGGAATGAAGAATTAAACATGCAAAATTAAAACATGAAATGCTGAAACTATGAAATGAAATCTTGTGCTTTTATTTTCCCTCTTTTATCAGCATGTGGAAGAATCTTTACATGTTCAGCAGAGCGCTTCACACAGATCGGATGCTTATCGTTGAATAATGCAGCGTTACTTTAATGTTTGGGGAGCAGACTGCAGTAATGTCACAAATATCATATAAATCACAGCACATAGAGATCGTGGCAGTAAGATATCTATATATAGTGACTCTGTATGTTCCTCAAACTAACAAATAGAAATGGCCCTGTTGTAAATCCTTACAAATTAAATGTCAAAATAAAATATAACAAAGCAGGTTCCTTTCAGATCAAGCAGAATGTAAACGGAGTAATTCGAGATTTGGATAATCTGGGTTGAATTGAGTCGATAGAGACACTAGTGTTCATCTACTTCACATTATACATCAGATAGAACTTGATTTATATGAGACGGTGTTGTGAAATAAAAGAAAGGAGATGATGTATCTGTAGCTGTTGCTTTTGAACCTCTACCTCTGAGCACCTGCATGTGCTTTTACACACAATCAAATCTCAGCTACATGAAGACGTGAAGAAAAGTCACTTACGGAAATCACAGGGCAAAGATAAAAATGTGTCAAAAAAGAAGAAATAAATGTGAAATGAAATTCCCACACACCTTCACAGAAACATCAGCATGACATTACTCAACTTTATTTATATAGCGCTGTAGCGGGTTCGCTGAGATAAGGAAGGAACAGGACGAGGTTGGCGAGACTGACACAAACTTTATTCCACAAAAAAATAAACATTAACGTAAACAGCACATAAATCCACGGCTTTTCCTTCAGCCTGGCTTGCGACGCTCAATATCCAGCAAAAGTCCTCCTTTCCTGACTGAGAGGTTTGGGTACGTGGCAGTCCGTGTCGAGTCTGTCTCTCTCTTCCCATTGTGTCTTCCTCGGGTGTTTATATTGTCTCCCCGCGCCCTTACTGGAACGAGAGACAGGTGTTGGCTGTTTGCATTTACTCCACTCACTTACCGCTCGTCTCCTGGCTCTCTCTCCTGCCGCATACCTTGCTACACCACGCCCCCCTCGCCACATACCCCCACCGCCTGACTCAGGCCGGGGAACCGTCCGGCCTGCAGCCCCCCCCCATTCCTGGAGAGGAAGTTGGCTACAACCATTCACGCCCCCGGCCTGTGGACCACCTGGAACTTAAAAGGCTGTAGCGCCAGATACCAACGGGTGATCCTGGCGTTGGTATCTTTCATGCGGTGGAACCACTGCAGGGGAGCGTGGTCCGAACAGAGGGTGAATTCCCGGCCCAGGAGGTAGTACCTAAGGGTGAGAATGGCCCATCTGATGGCCAAACATTCTTTCTCTATGGTGCTATACTTAGTCTCTCTCTTTGAGAGCTTGCGGCTAATGTACAGCACTGGCCGCTCCTCACCCCCCACCTCCTGTGCCAGGACAGCACCCAGCCCCCTGTCCGACGAGTCAGTCTGCAACAAGAAAGGGAGAGAAAAGTCAGGAGAGTGTAAAAGCGGCCCGCCACACAGGGCAGCCTTCACTTGGGAAAACGCCTGCTGGCACTGCTCTGACCATTGGACCGGATCTGGCGCCTCCTTTTTAGTAAGATCAGTCAGCGGGCTGGTGAGGTCCGAATAGTTGGGCACAAACCAACTGTAATATCCCGCCATCCCCAGGAACTGTCTTACCTCCTTTTTGGTCTTGGGAGTCGGGCAGGTCGCAACGGCTGCGGTCTTATTAATTTGGGTCCGCACTTGCCCGTGCCCCAAGTGGAAGCCCAGATACCTAACCTCCACCCGCCCAACCGCGCACTTCTTCGGGTTGGCCGTGAGACCGGCCGCCCTCAGCGCTCCCAAAACCGCCCTCAAGTGTTGGATATGCCGCTGCCAGTCGTTGCTATAAATGATGATGTCATCCAGATAAGCAGCGGCATATGCCGTATGGGGTCGGAGGATATGGTCCATGAGGCGCTGAAAGGTGGCCGGCGCCCCGAACAAACCGAACGGAAGCGTCACGAATTGGTGTAAACCGAACGGCGTGGTGAAGGCAGTTTTTTCTTTAGATAATGGTGATAGGGGGATCTGCCAGTACCCTTTCGTTAAGTCCAAAGTCGAATAAAAACGAGCCGTGCCTAGCCGGTCCAGTAACTCGTCGACCCGTGGCATTGGATAGGCATCGAATTTCGATACCGCGTTCACCTTGCGATAATCCACACAGATCCTGACCGAGCCGTCCGTCTTGGGAACCAAAACTATCGGGCTCGCCCAGTCACTGTTGGATTCTTCTATTACCCCCATCTCGAGCATTGCCGCTAATTCCGTCTGAACCACATTTTTCTTGTGCTCAGGTAAACGATAGGGCCGGCTACGAACTACCACGCCCGGCACCGTCTCGATATGGTGCTGAATGAGTTTCGTGCGTCCCGGTAGGGACGAGAACACGTCTGCGAATTCCGCTTGCAACTTGGCAATGTCCGTGAGCTGGGAGGGTGAGAGGTGATCTCCCCCCGGAGCCAGAGCGATGGACTGCGATTTTGTATTCGCTTCTGGTCCCAGATCATCCTCTCCACTAATTACCGTCGCCAGCAACACGGGCTCCACCTCCTGCCATTTTTTAAGGAGATTGAGGTGGTAAATTTGACGTGCCCCGCTCCTATCTGACCGTATTACTTCATAATCAAGATCTCCCACTTGCCGTGTGACCTTAAACGGCCCTTGCCACTTGGCTAGTAATTTGGAACTCGAGGGCGGGAGTAATACAAGCACTTTTTCTCCCGGTGAAAATTTCCGGAGGTTGGTTCCCCTGTTATACAGCCGGCTCTGTTTATCCTGGGCCTGTAACAAATTCTCCATAGATAGCCGCCCCAGTGTATGGAGCTTTGTTCTCAGGTCCAGGACATGTTGAATTTCATTCTTGCTGTTGGAGGGTCCGTCCTCCCAAGTCTCTCTCAGGACGTCCAAAACCCCTCGGGGCTGGCGTCCAAAGAGAAGCTCGAAGGGGGAAAACCCCGTGGAGGCTTGCGAAGCGGCCCGCCACACAGGGCAGCCTTCACATGGGAAAACGCCTGCTGGCACTGCTCTGACCATTGGACCGGATCTGGCGCCTCCTTTTTAGTAAAATCAGTCAGCGGGCTGGTGAGGTCCGAATAGTTGGGCACAAACCGTCTGTAATATCCCGCCAGCCCCAGGAACTGTCTTACCTCCTTTTTGGTCTTGGGACTCGGGCAGGTCGCAGCGGCTGCGGTCTTATTAATTTGGGGCCGCACTTGCCCGTGCCCCAAGTGGAAGCCCAGATACCTAACCTCCACCCGCCCAACCGCACACTTCTTCGGGTTGGCCGTGAGACCGGCCGCCCTCAGCGCTCCCAAAACCGCCCTCAAGTGTTGGATATGCCACTGCCAGTCGTTGCTATAAATGATGATGTCATCCAGATAAGCAGCGGCATATGCCGTATGGGGCCGGAGGATACGGTCCATGAGGCGCTGAAAGGTGGCCGGCGCCCCGAACAAACCGAACGGAAGCGTCACGAATTGGTGTAAACCGAACGGCGTGGTGAAGGCAGTTTTTTCTTTAGATAATGGCGATAGGGGGATCTGCCAGTACCCTTTCGTTAAGTCCAACGTCGAATAAAACCGAGCCGTGCCTAGCCGGTCCAGTAACTCATCAACCCGTGGCATTGGATAGGCATCGAATTTCGATACCGCGTTCACCTTGCGATAATCCACACAGAACCTGACCGAGCCGTCCGTCTTGGGAACCCAAAACTATCGGGCTCACCCAGTCACTGTTGGATTCTTCTATTACCCCCATCTCGAGCATTGCCGCTAATTCCGTCTGAACCACATTTTTCTTGTGCTCAGGTAAACGGTAGGGCCGGCTACGAACTACCACGCCCGGCACCGTCTCGATATGGTGCTGAATGAGTTTCGTGCGTCCCGGTAGGGGCGAGAACACGTCTGCGAATTCCGCTTGCAACCTGGCAATGTCCGTGAGCTGGGAGGGTGAGAGGTGATCTCCCCCCGGAGCCAGAGCGAGTGATTGTGGTTTTATATTCGCTTCTGGTCCCAGATCATCCTCTCCACTAATTACCGTCGCCAGCAACACGGGCTCCACCTCCTGCCATTTTTTTAGGAGATTGAGGTGGTAAATTTGACGCGCCCCGCTCCTATCTGACCGTATTACGTCATAATCAAGATCTCCCACTTGCCGTGTGACCTCAAACGGCCCTTGCCACTTGGCTAGTAATTTGGAACTCGAGGTGGGGAGTAATACAAGCACTTTTTCTCCCGGTGAAAATTTCCGGAGGTTGGTTCCCCTGTTATACAGCCGGCTCTGTTTATCCTGGGCCTGTAACAAATTCTCCATAGATAGCCGCCCCAGTGTATGGAGTTTTGTTCTCAGGTCCAGGACATGTTGAATTTCATTCTTGCTGTTGGAGGGTCCGTCCTCCCAAGTCTCCCTCAGGACGTCCAAAACCCCTCGGGGCTGGCGTCCAAAGAGAAGCTCGAAGGGGGAAAACCACGTGGAGGCTTGCGGGACCTCTCGCACAGCGAATAAGAGGGGTTCTAACCATTTGTCCCAATTTTTGGCGTCCTCGTGTACGAACTTCCGAATCATGGTTTTCAACGTGCGATTAAACCGTTCCACCAACCCGTCTGTTTGAGGGTGAAAGACGCTGGTACGGACCGATTTAATGCCCAATAATTCATACAGCTCGCGTATCGTGCGTGACATGAACGCCGTGCCTTGATCCGTGAGGATCTCCCGGGGGATCCCCACGCGGGAGATGACGCGAAACAGTGCCTCCGCCACACTTTTAGCGGAGATGCTGTGGAGCGGCACTGCCTCGGGATATCGGGTTGCATAATCTACTAAGACTAATGCAAATCGATGTCCTCTCGCTGACCGCTCTAATGGCCTGATGAGGTCCATACCAATTCTATCGAAGGGGACCTGCATTAGCGGTAGAGGGCGCAATGGCGCTTTTGGGGAGGCCGGAGGGTTTACCAGCTGACATTCACGACACGAGGCGCACCACCTGCGTACGTTCTCGTGAATGCCCGGCCAAAAAAATCGGGCCATGAGACGGTTTAGTGTCGAGTTTTGTCCTAAATGCCCCGCCATAGGATTACAATGTGCCGCCTGGAAAAGCATTTCCCGGCGGCCCCGTGGTACCAACAACTGGGTTGTATCTTCCTTGTGGAATTCCGTGAATTATAGCGCTTGTTATTGACAAGTAGACACACACAATGTGAGCATGTTACTAGATAATCTGCCCGAATTGTCTCAAATCATGAGAAATAACGTTGAAGATCTTGACATTACCACTGAAAATTTTAATTCCACCTTCTCGGTAACGCTAGACAAAGTTGCTCCACTACGTTTAAAGAAGATTAAAAATGGCAGCCCCACACCGTGGTATAATGAACACACTCAGGCTCTAAAGAAAGCGGCCCGAAAAATGGAGCGCAACTTTAAGAAAACTAAATTAGAGGTATTTCGTACAGCATGGAAGGATAGTATTCGAAAATACAGGAAAGCCCTAATAACTTCTAGATCCGCCTACTTTTCATCACTAATAGAAGAAAACCAGCACAACCCTAGGTTTTTATTTAACACGGTGGCTAAATTAACAAAAAATAAATCGTCAGTGACTTCTGATCCTGTATATCAGCATAGCAGTGATGAATTTATGAACTACTTCACATATAAAATCCAAGATATTAGAGAAAAAATTATAACAATGCAATCAGAAGTGAAACCCGCTGAACAAACTAACTACAGCGCCCTTAAGGAGAAAATGCAATTATTTTATACCGTAGATCAAGATGAGCTGTCTAAAATTATTAGATCATCTAAATCAACAACATGCATACTAGACCCTATACCTACAAATCTACTGAAAGAGATGCTCCCAGAAATTATAGATCCTCTTCTTGGTATTATTAACTCATCTCTGACATTAGGACATGTGCCTAAAGCATATAAGGTGGCTGTTATAAGGCCCCTTGTCAAAAAACCCCAACTCGACCCTAGAGAACTAAGGAACTACAGGCCTATATCGAATCTACCTTTCATATCTAAAATTCTGGAAAAAGTAGTTTCAACTAATTATGCTCCTTCCTCCAAAGGAATGACATCAATGAAGAATTCCAGTCTGGATTTAGAGCATGTCACAGTACAGAGACTGCTTTGATCAGAGTTACAAATGATCTGCTATTGGCGTCTGACCGAGGTTGTATCTCGTTATTGGTGCTGCTAGACCTTAGTGCTGCATTCGATACCATTGACCACAGCACACTCCTACATAGACTCGAAAATTAGTCGGCATTAAGGAATAGCTTTGAAATGGTTTAAATCTTATTTATCCGACCGTTTTCAATTTGTAGCAATAAACAATGAGGTGTCACCAAATCGCAAGTCCAGTACGGTGTACCACAGGGCTCAGTCTTAGGGCCTCTGCTCTTCGCATTATACATGCTACCTCTAGGAGATATAATAAAGCGACACGGAGTTAGCTTTCACTGTTATGCTGATGATACTCAACTTTATATTTCCTCGAAGCCTCATGAAACACAGCAGTTCCATCGAATAATGGAATGCATAGTCGATATAAAAAACTGGATGAGTAACAACTTTTTATTACTGAACTCGGACAAAACGGAAGTGTTACTTATTGGACCGAAAACTGCTATAAGTAACAACCAAGAATACTGTTTAACTATTGACGGATGTTCCATAAAACCCTCGTCGTCAGCAAAGAATCTTGGCGTTCTATTCGATAGTAATCTGTCATTTGAGAGCCACGTCGCCAACACCTGTAAAATTGCGTTTTTCCATCTTAAGAATATATCTAAACTACGTCATATGCTGTCAATCTCAGATGCAGAGAAGTTAATTCATGCATTCATGACATCAAGACTAGATTACTGTAATGCACTGTTAGGTGGTTGCCCTGCAGGCTTATTACAAAAACTCCAATTGGTCCAAAACGCGGCAGCTCGAGTTCTTACACGTACAAAAAAGTATGAACATATTAGCCCGGTTCTGTCAACCTTGCACTGGTTACCTATAAAGCATCGCGTTAACTTTAAAATCTTGCTTATTACCTATAAAGCCTTACATGGTTTAGCTCCTCAGTACTTGAATGAACTCCTTTTGTATTACAGTCCTTCACGTGCATTACGCTCTCAGGCGTCCTGCAGTTGGTAATACCTAGAATTTCAAAATCAAGTGCAGGTGGTAGATCCTTTTCCTATCTAGCGCCTAAACTTTGGAATAGTCTTCCCTGCACTGTCCGGGAGGCAGACACACTCTGTCAGTTTAAATCTAGACTAAAGACGCATCTTTTTAATCTTGCATACACTACTCTTCCATAATATAAATCTTCTAGAGGGTTTAGGCTGCATTAGTTAGATCAACCGGAACCAAAAACACAACTGATGTACTTGTTGCATCAAAGAGTACAGAACAGTACTCTACTCTCAGCCAGTCTTGTCTCATTGTTCCAAGGTTACCACAGCGAGCAGGATGCAGTTCATGGCCTGACCTGATGGTAGAGCGGAGAATGGGAAGTGGGGACCTGACAAGAGCTGAGATGATAGAGCTGGATAAAGAAGGACGCGGTCTCTTGACATGTTTTCACCACAAAATTTCAAATGCTATTAGATTATTAATGATAATCTTAAACTAAATTTATTTTATTATTAAGTTTATTTATTTTATTTAGCCTTGTTGTGCAAGTTCTCTGGAGCTTGTGCAGAGGCAGCAGCTTTTGCCAGAGGGGAACTGGAATCCCCTGGTTGGGCCTGGGTTCTCCTGAGGTTTTTTTTCTCGATTAGAGTTTTGGGTTCCTCGCCACCGTTTGCATACTGTTTTTGCACTATCTGCCTGACCGGGGGGGCTGCTTTAGAATCTTAAAGTTTTACTTAATTAATATTGCATATAGGAATTTATTATCTGTTATATTTGACCTGTGCTTCTCTCTCCTTTATCCTAAATGTGTGCTCTCACTGAGCGTGTGTGTGTGTGCGTACTTGTCTGTGTACGTACGTGTGTGTGTGTGTGTGTGTGTGTGTGTGTGTGTGTGTGTGTGTGTGTGTGTGTCGTGTTGTGTGTGTGGAGTGTTTTGTGTGTGGGTGTGTCTGTCTTCTGTGTTTTCAACCTTTTCTTGTTTTTGCAGGTACAACTTTGATTGTTTTGCTTGTAGTCAATGTGTCTCATGTACAGCTGCTTTGTAACAATGAAAATTGTAAAAGCGCTATATAAATAAAGTTGAGTTGAGTTTAATTTAGCATATTTTGCATTAAGTGAATGCTTGGCTGAAAAGATGTGTCTTTAATCTAGATTTAAATTGGGAGAGTGTGTCTGACCCTCGAATAGTATCGGGAAGGCTATTCCAGAGTTTAGGTGCTACGTATGAGAAAGCTCTACCCCCTTTGGTGGATTTAGTTATTCTAGTGTTATCAAAAGTCTGGAGTTTTGAGATCTTAGAGAGCGTGATGGGTTGTAGTGTAGAAGCTCTGTTATGTAACAGTTAGGGCCATAAATATTTGGACAGAGGCACATTTTTTGTTATTTTAGCTGTGTATCAATATGTTTTCGAGTTACAGTTTTATAATAGATATTGTCTTAAAGTGCACACTCTCAGCTTTATTTAGAGTGTATTCACATCAGATTAGCTGAAGGATTTAGAATTACAGCTCTTTAATATGAAGCGCCCCCCTTTTCAAGGGACCAAAAGTAATTGGACAGTTGAATAAAAAGCTGTTTTATTCACATGTATGGGCTTTTCCTTAAATAATTTTGTCATAAATGAAGCATGTTAAAGGTCTGGAGTTGATTCTACATGTGGTGTTTGCATTTGGAAGCTGTTGCTGTGAACCCACATCATGGGGTTCAGGGAGATCGCCATGCAAGTGAAACAGACCATAGTTAGATTTTAAAAACACTACACATCCGTCAGAAAGATGCCAGGAACATTAAGAGTCGGCCAAATCAACAATTTGGTACATTCTAAGAAAAACAACACACCGTGAGTAGCTGTCAATTAATGAAAATTATCGTAATCGTCAATTTTGGCTTCAACAATTACAAAAACAAAATATCGAGGTAAAACGATTATTGTGCCGCATTCCATTTTGCAAGGATCACTCTCTTTTCTTGTGGTATAAATCCACAGGCACCCCTCTCTTTAAGTGTTCAGCTGTGTATTTCTTTACATTTATTTTTCATTGAATTCACAGTTTAAAAGCCAAGTTTTTTAATTCTATGTTGTTTTAAAAGTTAATGAGTAATCTGTTAAATAATCGGGATCTCAATATTGGCCAAAATAATCGTGATTATGATTTTTGTCATAATCGAGCAGCTCTACTGGCAGTGACTCGTAAAACATCCTTACCCATATGAGATCAAAGTGGTGGATGATGACATTATCCTCTCCATGATGAAGAAAAACACCTTCACAACGTCCAGACAAGTGAAGAACACTCTCCAAGAGGTAAATATGTCAATGTTTGTCAATCAAAACAATAAAAAGAATACAAGGAAAAAATAGAGAGGGTTCACAACAAGGTGCAAAAGCCTCAAGAATAGTATGGGTAGATTAGACTTCTGAAATAGCCGAACAAGCTCTAGAAAGCATTTTTTTGGAGAGATCAAATTAATTTCAGCCTGCATAAGACTAAAAAGAATAAAAGATATGGAGAAGGCTTGGAATATCTCATGATATGAGCATACAACATCTTCAGTAAAATAGTGTTCAGGCAGTGTGATTCCATTTCCATGCATGACGTCCTCAGGCACTGGGTCACTGGTGTTTTTTTGGTGATGTAACAGAAGACAGAAGCATCCGGATTAATTCTTCACTTGTCTGGAAGTTGTGAAGATGGTTTTCTTTATCATGGAGAGGATAATGTCATCATCCACCACTTTGATCTCATATGGACACCTAGGATTGTTTTGTTACTGAGCTCAGCGGTGTGTTTTTTTTCCCCCAGAATGTCCCAAATTGTTGATTTGGCCGCTCTTAATGTTCCTGGCATCTTTCTGACGGATGTGTAGTGTTTTTAAATTCTAACTATGGTCTGTTTCACTTGCATGGAGATCTCCCTGAACCCCATGATGTGGGTTCACAGCAACAGCTTCCAAATGCAAACACCACATGTAGAATCAACTCCAGACCTTTAACATGCTTCATTTATGACAAAATTATTTAAGGAAAAGCCCATACATGTGAATAAAACAGCTTTTTATTCAACTGTCCAATTACTTTTGGTCCCTTGAAAAAGGGGGGCGCTTCATATTAAAGAGCTGTAATTCCTAAATCCTTCAGCTAATCTGGATGTGAATACAATCTAAATAAAGCTGAGAGTGTGCACTTTAAGACAATATCTATTATAAAACTGTAACTCGAAAACATATTGATACACAGCTAAAATAACAAAAAATGTGCCTCTGTCCAAATATTTATGGCCCTAATGTAGGTAGGGGCTAACCGTTTAAGGCTTTATAAGTAATTAAAAGAACTTTAAAGTCAATACGATACTTAATGGGTAACCAGTGAAGGGTTGATAACATTGGGGTTATGTGATGGTATTTTCTGGACCTGGTTAGAACTCTGGCAGCTGCATTCTGAACTAACTGTAGTTTGTTTATTGATGTGCAGGACAACCACTAAGCAGTGCATTACAGTAGTCAAGTCTTGAGGTCACAAATGCATGAATAAGCTTCTCTGCGTCAGCAACACAAAATATTTTGCAATTTGGCANATCTCATCAAAAAAGTTGATTTATTTCACTAATTCCATTCAAAAAGTGAAACTTGTATATTATATTCCTTCATTACACACAGACTGATATATTTCAAATGTTTATTTCTTTTAATTTGATGATTATAACTGACAACTAATGAAAATCCCAAATTCAGTATCTCAGAAAATTAGAATATTACTTAAGACCAATACAAAGAAAGGATTTTTAGAAATCTTGGCCAACTGAAAAGTATGAACATGAAAAGTATGAGCATGTACAGCACTCAATACTTAGTTGGGGCTCCTTTTGCCTGAATTACTGCAGCAATGCGGCGTGGCATGGAGTCGATCAGTCTGTGGCACTGCTCAGGTGTTATGAGAGGCCAGGTTGCTCTGATAGTGGCCTTCAGCTCTTCTGCATTGTTGGGTCTGGCATATCGCATCTTCCTCTTCACAATACCCCATAGATTTTCTATGGGGTTAAGGTCAGGCGAGTTTGCTGGCCAATTAAGAACAGGGATACCATGGTCCTTAAACCAGGTACTGGTAGCTTTGGCACTGTGTGCAGGTGCCAAGTCCTGTTGGAAAATGAAATCTGCATCTCCATAAAGTTGGNCACTGTGTGCAGGTGCCAAGCCCTGTTGGAAAATGAAATCTGCATCTCCATAAAGTTGGTCAGCAGCAGGAAGCATCAGAAGCGTCTCGCCTGGGCTAAAGACAAAAAAGACTGGACTGCTGCTGAGTGGTCCAAAGTTATGTTCTCTGATGAAAGTAAATTTAGCATTTCCTTTGGACTTTGGAAATCAGGGTCCCAGAGTCTGGAGGAAAAGAGGAGAGGCACAGAATCCACGTTGCTTGACGTCCAGTGTAAAGTTTCCACAGTCAGTGATGGTTTGGGGTGCCATGTCATCTGCTGGTGTTGGTCCACTGTGTTTTCTGAGGTCCAAGGTCAACGCAGCCGTATACCAGGAAGTTTTAGAGCACTTCATGCTTCCTGCTGCTGACCAACTTAATGGAGATGCAGATTTCATTTTCCAACAGGACTTGCACACAGTGCCAAAGCTACCAGTACCTGGTTTAAGGACCAGATAGGTGCATTCCAGGACCTGCCATTCTCTGAGCCTCGTGTCAATAACAGTTGTTATTTCAGTAACAAGGGCGTTTTCAGGTCTGACACTTACAGGATGTTCGCTTGAATACAATTCCCTCTTATATAACAAAAGCTCGGGTTAAAATTGTGGTCCTAGTTCACTGCACCTTTAAAGTAAAAGTTAGTTTGGCTGTATATTAAAACAGCACATCAAATGCTGTGCTTGTGGTGCACGATATTATCGGCACGCCGATATTATCGCAGATAATGGCTTATAAATTAATTATCGGCATCGGCCCGATAAAGAAAATAACGCCGATATGCCTCGCCGATAGGAAGCTGTAATTAAATCATGCTTGTAAAAGCACCACATTCTTACATTAACTGAGTGTGCAAAGAAATCCATCTCTGCGCCCGTCAGCCGTGCACTGCCTATTTATTGATTAACGTTTTAAACTAAAACACAGAGTAAAAATGAAGTTGAATCCTGCCCATCGTCCATCGGGAGTAGACTTTGAACTTGAGCTCAAGCGTGGATAATATGCAGCGCGCCGCCCTGTGACTTTCGTCTCTGCACACTGCCATTTTGTAGTCTCCATTTCAAAGACACCCATAGGCGTAATTTGCGGGTGGGACATGTCCCCACCACTTTTTGCCAAAGTCAATTTTGTCCCCACCACTTATTGGAAGAAATAAAAAATACGGAGGGTCTATTTACCATGCAAGTAGCCTGCTTTGTAAGCAGAGGTATACTCTGTAAGCAGAGATACTAACTCCGCCCAAAAGTTTCAGACTGGAATAGACAAAATGTAAGATAGGCATATGAAATTCGACTGCTCCAGTGGCGTAGAGCATGTGTTACCTACTCCATGTCGTCGTGGGTTCGGGACTGCTGTTTGCTGAACTTTTTCCCTATCACATATCAGATTGTAAAGGTATTTATTTTTAATAAAATGATGAAAATATTTGAAAATGGCAGTTCACGTCATACATGTACCAAACATTTTGCGCTTAATTGCTCTTTGGTGCTATATATTCGTCCTTATTGTTCTCAACATACGGTTGCTATCGTCTATTGCAAGATCAATTACATTTTGATACTTGATAGAAAACTCCAATAAATGGAAAAAGTCACAACTTTGTAGTTTCATGAGTTCAAAACAAAATTTAGAAAGTTCGTTGTATATTTGTAGCCTATCTGGCAATGCCCGTAGTAATAAGTGAAAATAAGAATTTTTTTAAAGATATTATTTTCCATCTGTATCCCCTGTATACTTCAATGTTTGTCCTTATTAGCAGGGGATTCCCAAACGTCTCAATCCTTGACCCACCGACAGGTAATCTGTGTCAATCACGAATTAATATGTTTAATTACGTACGGCAACAGCCATCCTTGCATATAATAAAGCACAACATGCTTTAAATGATCCATTGATGAAAACATGATATAGTTTAAAAACAAATGGAAGCAGATCTGATATGTGATGTGAAAATTTTGAATATTGAGTTTAGCGGATTCGAAACCTGCTTCACGGCAGTGTCAATATTATTTGTCATGCGTCTTTCGCACTAACGTTACACCACTGAAGCCGTCGATAAAGCGGCGCAGTTTTTATACTGTTTTCTGGAGGAGTCACCTACATTTTTCACGCTTGTGACGCCCATGAATATTCCCAATGAGTTATTAGAGAAACAATTTATTAAAGTATTGTTTGTGTCGTCTTTGTCCCCACCACTTTTCAAAACAAAGTTACGCCACTGAAGACACCTATGCTCTTGTTGCTTTAATTAATATTCACCAAATTCATTTTCCAAATGTTTTAAATTTATTTCGTTTATCATCATTTTAAAATGTGAAAAGCAGGGCTCAACATTAATGCTTGTCCGGGACAAGTGAATGTTTTGTATGGGCAAGTGAGAGATAACTTTACTTGCCCGACTGGACAAATAACTTGAAAAAAAATAACAACAGTGCGACATATATGTAGAATAATAAGAATATGTGCATTAGACAGAGCTGTGTGTTTGTGTGTAGTGCGTTTGTTGTGGTGGTGCTTGTTGTGTGTGACAATAATCAAGTCCATGTAACTACATGCGGACGCAGAATCCTGTTATTTAAATGTCATCTGGCTGTTCTGCGTGTCTGAGTGAATTACGTGCACAGTTTAACATACAACATGAGTGATTGTCTATGGGAAGCCGAACACACCAAATGTGGAACGAAACGGAGCGGTGTCGTAGAGCTCGCGCAGTGCTGACATGCCATTGGCACGGTTAATTGGGCCGAACCGCGCGACCGACTCGACCGCGTAGGGAGGACGAGTTGTTTGCGCTGCTGAATGGCCGGGTCGGCGCGAACTGATCCTCAGCAGCGCTGCGCCGACCAATTACAACAGCTCAGCGCGAACCAATTAAATCAAAGGCGCCAGTGGTTTAAATTTGACCCTATAAACCTCCGCTATGGCTAGGCGTATTGTTGAAACTATATTAAGTAGTCCTAAGATTACATTTCTATTCAATATTTATACCTTCTTCCCATGTTCACAGATCCACGTGAGGCCTCACCCCTGAAATTACGCGTTTTTTTTCGTCAATTTTAACAATCATAGGTAGTTTAGATGATTAGAGTAAGGTTAGGGTTAGGGTGTGGGTTAGGGTAAAGGTTTAGTAAGAACCCGTAAGAACCGGCTTCCCATATTTTACTGTTTGAGTGAAGCTATCTGCAAACAAGATTTGATAAACACTGTATACTATAGTAAAGTTCAAAAACACTATAGTATCTAAGAATTTTACTGCAGTTTACTATAGTATACTACAGTAATTTATGTGGACAAATATACCACTGTAGTATAGTTAAAAAGGAAAAATACACAACTGAGAAATATTCAAACAAATTTAGGTAATCTAAAAATGATACGGCCCTAATTTATTCATCTGTATGTAACATTAATGTCTTTTGTCAGTTATGTGTCATTCATGATGAACTACACTTGCAATTGTTTTTTTAATGATGACAACAGACGATTTATACTCATACAGTTTGGCCTGTGCTACCAAACTTTAAACCTTTCTAGTGCTATGTGCAAAAAAAGTTAACCTACAGCCTTAACACTAATAATAATTACTGCTTGCCTTTGTTTTATAGCAGTCACGGAGAGTAGGCCTATAACCAAATTCAGGCGGCCAAAGCGGACACTAGTTAAAATGCTTAGAAGCAAACTTTACCAATCTAGATCCGGAACAATTATATTGAGAATTCAAATGAAATATATTTTTTTTATCGTTGGACAAGTAATTTTTGTACTCGGACAAGTGAATGACAAGTTTACTTGTCCGAAGGACAACCACATGACAATGCTTAATGTCAAGCCCCGTGAAAAGGCACAGTCACTGAAGTGACTGGGCTATGCCCCCTTGTTTTGTTCCACGGGCTCAGTGCTGGCGCTTATTTTTTTCCCATGCAGCTTATAATTGCGACCAAAGCACCTTGGTTGAAAAAACTTTGTCCAACGGCAGGCACTTTTAGCTGCGTAAAAACGCCCGGTGGATAGACAGCATATATCGGTATCGGCTATCGGCTTAATTGAGGTGGAAATTATCGGATATCGGCAAAAATCCAATATCGTGCATCACTACTTGTGATATTTAACAGTAAGGAGGTCAGAATTTCTATTACTCAGCCCTCCCGTCCCATGAGTTTGTGTCCACGAATATACCATAACCACTAGTCCAAAGGAAATGTATAGATTTGATTTTTAAGACTACTTATGGCAAAAAAATCTAACTGTTAGAGAAAAGGCCTTTAATGTACTCCGTTAAAGCTGTAAATTATAAGCTATGTTAGTGTTTAATTACTATCTTTTATTTGTTAATTGTCTGTTTGAATGGGTCTTTAGAGCTGTGTTTGTGTTGTACTGATTAGCTCTCATCATTGGTAAATGGTAAATGACTATTACTAATTGTTGATTATCTGCGTCTCTCCCAGACTGGCAGATAGCAACGCTGGTGTTGTTATTAGCAGGGGCGTCTGTGACGTTAGTGGCCTTTCTCATCGCTCTGATCTCTCTGTGTAAAGGCACACACAGGAAGCACTATCGAATGGTGGCAGTGTTTCTTTTCTCAGCAGGTAAGGTGCACCCACATTGACATAATGATGGGCATATATATACATATAGCATTTATTATGAGAACTCTCAAGTTTTGCTTTTAATCAGCATTTCTGCATGTATTGTGTCAATTCCAGTGTGTTTTAAATTTTAAACCTCAGGAATGACATAGTCACCCAACAGAATTGATAGATTCTTTCGCCAATTTGATGATTGCATTCACCGCTCTATAAAAGAATATATACTGTATGTGAGCATGCACATATTATTGTTTCTTTATAATGCTGACTGACTTGGCATGCAAAATGCAGCATTTTAGTCATTGTCACACATGGGTGTTAACTGTATGCAAAACTTTTTCTGTTTTTATTACATCATTTGTAAACACTCCTAGCATGTAAGGCAATTCCCAAGACTCCAAACAGAAGTAATTTTAAGCCATTAATAGGCTCTTGGGGCCCTTCATTAGAGAATGTGTGAGAAATTCCATTCTCAGTGCCTCTCACTAACCACGTAGTTAGTAATGTGTAGAGGAATGTGTTTCCTAACCAGTAACCAGCCTCTTTCTTTCCCTCTCCCTGACTTGCTCATGCAGAAGTCTTTCACTGCCCTCAGCAAGCTTAGACAGTTTGTGTGTGTGTGTGTGTGTGCGTGCGTGCGTGCGTGCGTGCGTGCGTGCGTGCGTGTGTGTGTTTCAATGTATGAGGATTATCCCTTTATGAAAGTGCAGTGGGGAGATAGAGAGAATAGAACCGTTGAGGCTTTTAAAGCTGCTTCTTATGTGCCTTGAGCAATGTCTCCTGTGGCTTTGACTTCTAATGCCAGAAAATTACCTTCAGAAATAGTTGACTCTAATAAAATACACTCTAACTAAGAGCAGCAGCTCCCATGAAACCCACACTAGCTGATGTATTTGTGTATGAGTGTGGCCCGTGTGAATGTGCACTTTAGGAATGCATGTTCCATGTGCTCTTCCAGAAGCTACTTTGGTTTATCACAACAATGAACGGTCGGCACAGTGACAAAGGTCATAATCTGAGATCACCCACTAATCGTAATAACCAACACAGGCTCATTGCAAAAACGCACCTCCGCATAACCCGAAATATGTAGCTCCAAAGATGCTAGCTACAAATCGCTGCATCTTTCGGGGGGAATGTCCACTAGTGGCACATGGGTTTTTCTCTGTTCTGATGCAGGTACATTCAAGGTTACGAAGCAGATGATACTGAATATTATTGATGTACAGTATATCCGTGGCAGATAAACATCTGATGTCGTTACTGTGAGGATTGATTGTGTTTGGCTGAGGTAAATCAAGATCTTGTTGTTTACTTAAGAGACATCAGATGAAAACCCCACTTTTTCTGTGTTTAAGTGCTATAATCGGGTCCCCGGTGCATCTAGCAACCCAGAAACGTGAAAAATAAGAACCCAGTAAGTTTGTTTTGGTGTGCCTTTCCCTGCAAGCATGTGAGAAATCAAGCCGTTCAGATTTCGCTCTGATTGTGACATCCAAAGCAGATTTTATTATAATGTTACCGCCCCTTAATCTACACAGTTCCACCCACCACGCTCCGCCATTGTTGTTTTCACAAGCGACAGCGGTGTACGTGACGCCATGGCTAAAGTTCGTGGACAACATGCAATGTAGTCGCTGCACAGAGTCCAAACCTAGGAAGAGACAGGAGTGGATTTATTTTATTTTTAGTGGAAATCCATCAGAAACCATAAGTAAAAACCTGCTTGTTTGCGCGAATCACTTCAAACCGGAGTGCTTTTTCAACCTGGGACAGTACAAGCAGGATTAGCTTCAAAGTTGTTCCTCAAGAGCAGGGGTGTCCAAAGTCAGTCCTGGAGGGCCGGAGTCCTGCAAAGTTTAGCTTCAACCCTAATCAAACACACCTGAACAGCTAATCAAGGTCTCACAAAGCAGACTAGAAACTTCCAAACAGGTGTGTTGAGCCAAGTTGGAGCTAAACTCTGCAGGACAGTGGCCCTCCAGGACCGACATTAGACACCCCTGCTCAAGAGGGATCGAGACCGACTGAACGAGACAAAACTGCCGATGTAAGTAATATTTATCAACAGTCTGAATTGACGTAAATGTACTGTATATATAGGAGGATAACGTTAGCATATGATAGCGAAGGGAGCTAAGTCAGTCACGGGCTAAATAGAACATTCAAAAAGCCAGTGTTAAACTTATATAAGTGCACATGGACACTTGGAGTTTAGCTGTATGAAAGTTAATACATTATGTGCGTTAATATGTTTAGCTGCGGCAAGATGGTTGTTTTGCTAATGAACAGGGGCGAACACTGGGGTTAGTTTCGTTTTAAACGTCTCAAATCATTAGTGCTTATGGTGTCTTGTGACTGGTTGCGTCATTACGTTCACCTACATTGCGTCGCAGATTGCGTCATACGCTAACCTCGAGTGTAAACTGTTGAATGAAATGTGACTGGGTGCATTCCTGGAGCGCGATAATCGGTAATTAAAACCTTATGTGCTCATCACACAACAATATCGTATGGTTTTAGAAGATTCCGAATGTAAAGTGACCTGTTTTTAATGCTTTTTTTTACAGTTTTTGGTCAGTGTTTGCAATAAATAACCGTGGCTGACTAGTATTTGCTTGTTCTGTGTTTTATATGGTTGGGAAGTGGGTAGGTTTAGGTTTAGGGTGGTAGTGGAGTTAGGTGCTCTAACCTTTTTACTTTGAGCATGTGTCTGCGTCGTAACTTTTAATTAAACTCATTAGAACAGAGAAAAAACTTGCCTCTAGTGGACATTTGTACCTGGAGCTACATATTTCACATTATGCAGAAATGTAGGCAGAGGTCTGTATTTACAATGAGCCTGGGCTGGTACTAACAGTGTACATCCAGGGTTCAATGAAAGTTTTACTATAGTCTCTGTGACAATAAAATTATTTAACTTTTAGCAAAACAGCATCTGTCACAAAAACATAAACACTAGTGGTGTGACGAGAAGCTTATCCCACGAGACGAGATGAGACACGAGACGGTTCAAGAGACAAGATTTTTAGACTTTTATAAAGAAATCCTCAATGATAAAATATATAGGGGAAAATAGTCTTTTATTCACCTTAAAAACACAAAATGCAAAAAATGTAGGCATTATAAAATCAACTTGTACTTTATGAAACAAATTAAACTTCTATTTTAATGAATTATATTATGCCGTAATAAGCAATATGTAAACATTGCTAAATGTTTTGTCACAAACTCAACTGACAGGCAGTAATTTCACAAAAATGATGCTTTGTTTTCTTAACAGGCGCAGCTTTTAGGAAAGAGCTGTGGTTGTTTTCTCTATATGCTTGTGCATAGTGCCAGTGTTAGCAGAGGTGACCATCATATTACACTGTCAGTCAGTTAAAACTACATAAACGCATCATGTTTTATGCTTACATTGCACATATATAAGATGCAGATTATCTGTTTTTGAAGAGGTTTGCCTGTGAATGTATTTAAAATAAAGTAATGTGAACTTGCAATTGCTATACTGTACTTGTGGTACAGTCAGCTGCTGTTCAGCCCAAAGTGCTGCTGGCAGCGCGAACCGCCGTAAACACTAGTGCTTATGTGCAAGTCGCTGCAGATGCGAGAGAAGCTCCAGAACGTTGAAACCCATCCGTCTAGTGCGTGTTTACATAGAAAAATAGTGAGAAACTAGCGCCGCGGGATGGTTGGGCCGGTCACTGTATCAGCTCACAGCATGCACATACTTTGTGCAGTTATTAGCGTGTTCTGTTCAAATATATTTTGAGTTCGCACAGGTTAAATTTAGGGAGCATATGCGACTAAAATGGTCGCAATTTCGAGCACAGCACTCCATCATGCTAATTGCGTGAGGATACTGTGTTGACACATTGGATCTCGCGCCACCCCTAATAAACACCCATTGCGGTTTGGTTTGTCCAAAATTTTCTTAAAGTAATAGTAAATTGTTAACTGGGGTCCGTGATGTGCAATAGGCCTAGTCTTTTCTCTAGTTAACCATATGTATCTCTTCTCTTTCATATGTATCATTCATTCACGGAGTAGGGTCAGATAACTGACTGAAAGTAGTAGGAACTACAAACCTTTCAAAGTTTAGGATTTTGTGATCTTAAAAACAAAAATAAAATTATGAAAACATAGTAACTTTCATCCGAAAACTAAAATTGTGTTTAATAAAAGTGTTTAAAATGTATGATTTGGACTAAATAATAAGGAAAAGGCAGCCAATAAGAGTCCAGCATAGATGAAAACTACTTCAATACTATTTCAAAAGCATCACAGGATGAGACCTGAAGAAACTGGCTGATAAATGTCAATTCTGACAAATGAAGGCAAATGGTAGCTACTTTGTGACTAAATAAATGTTATATTTTAGTGCCTTCAATGTATTTCTCATCATCACATTATGGTTTTTGGTTATTATGCCTGAAAAAAAGAACGCGTCGCACCGCATGCGCGTTGCGACCGCGTCGCCCCCATCAGGCGCGCGTCTACATTTAAAATAACGGATATGCGCGCGGAAAAGACGCGAAATGTGAATCGGGCCTCTTTTCAAACTACAGGCATATGTTTCCAAGCACCATATTTTAACCATTTATGTTTAGTATGTTGCAACTCCCAGTATTTTGTTCGCCACTGGCCTGTAACCGCTCGCCTTATTATTTACTTGCATTTGGCACTTTCATTTTATACACAGCTTTTCTGTACAGTGGTACAGCACAGATACTTACCACTTTTGCCATTATGCAAGACAGGAAAATAGAAAGATGAATGAATGGAAAGATGGGTTTAGTTTTTTCTAGCTTGGGAAAAGTGAGAAAGTAGAGAAAAACCCTGTCTGATTGGCAAGTAGAAACATGGTTTATTCTCTGGGGATCATCTTTATCTCCATCAGGGCATCTGGCAGACTTTGACTGGTTATCAACATAACTTCTGCTTATAGACCAGTCTAGAATACGTAAACTACGCTGGTCCAGAAGAACTTTCTGTTTCAGCTTTATCCATGTTTGCAAAGATCTGTTTTTAGTAGCCACCCCAATCTAGTAAAGAAACATTGGGTTACATAATCTAAGTATTTGTGCTGCATCATTTATTGTTGATTATCAACTGATTAAATTTTTCAAATTAAAACATCTTTGTCAAATAAAAGTTTCAGTTAAAAAAATGCTTTCCTGATCTTAATTACCTCTTTCTGAAGAATGTCAAATATAAAGTACAGTAATGTTTATGCTTGGTCTTTTTTCTTAGCTCTGAATGCTTTGAGATCAATTGTGGATAAAGGTCCCATAATGAGGCCAAGTGTGGAGGGTGTGTTAATTCTGTGTACCCATGGGCCTGTGAATGTTTTCTGTGTATGAAAGAACAGAAGCTGTTTATTTTTAATGGTCTTGCACACATACTTTCTGCAGACGCCAATTTATATGTTCAGTAGAAAGGAAACATTTTTGGTGAAAATGTTGGCATGTTTAACTTGGTATTCTGTTTAACTTGGGTAATGTCAGAATTTCCAACTTCATACTTGGAGAAGTGCAGCAGAAACTTGGGAAGACTTTGGCGAGTTGCAGATGTATGATGTCATGAGAACGTGTACACAGATAAACAGTGACCTATTGAAAGATTGTATTTCTTGATACCTGAACTTGTTTACAAAAAAACAGCAGTGCTTAAAACACAACAAAACACCATCTGTTCTCATTCATATACACAGCAAAATAGACAGAAATAGACATGTTTTAATTTGTATCATCTTATTTCTACAGTTTGTCTCTCTTTAACTCCAATTCAGCATTTCATATCCATTAGAGACCCACACCCCCCTAATTTGCTACAAATTTTAATTACTTCCTCTTACTCACGAAAACATTCATCAACACATTGGCAAACTGCATGCGTACACATCTATGCTCAAACCCACACTTTCCACTGGGGTGTAACTCACTGTTCGAGATGAACGCCTGCAGTCCACTGGTGGAAGGTGGAGACACAAAGGACAAATTCAGAAGTGCAGAGGTAGTGTTGCGTAGCCAGACATTTGACGCCATAAAGTCTGTTCCACAATGTAGTTTATATTGACTAACCACCAATTTAAACAGGAAGATAGTCTCTAACCGACATTTAAGGTGACCAGTCACAGATTATTTTGTTTAGATGACATGTTTAACACGAGGTTATGACATGAGGTTAATCTAAAATATGTTTCAATGGTTATAAAATGGCTCTCAAGATTCAATGAACTCTGGTTGATCGCTTTACATATTGGTTGAGGCACTTTCACATAAACCTCGACAAGCTCAAGAAATTGCAGACAACCAGTCCTTTCACACCGTGAAACAAATGATCATCTTTAGCCACCTGATGTCTGCACGTTAGGAGTGACAAAACCCTGATCAGCTGATCAGCTCATCGATAGTCACCATGGAGATGAACCACTTAAGGTTGCAAGCTTCACAGAACCACATGAAAAGGAATTATATAAAACGGATTCCTCAACTAGCAATAGCAGCAGTGCAGAAAGGTGTTTTGATTTAGACTTGAACTGAAGTTGTATGATCTCTATACAGTGAAACTTGATAATGTCAGAATGTTTAGACCTGCATCATAGTTTAACTAGAACATGGTAGAACTTGTTGCGACTTTCTTAGCATATTGACAATGACATTTTGATAGTCAGATGTCTAACTATAGGTGTAATGAGACTATAATAACTGTTATCAGTCACAGTGAGTGTTTTAATGGACAGCACAGCCTTACTCGTGGCAATGTTTAGTATGGCTTTATGGGGTTGGAAAAGAAAGACAATGTTTTCCAAAGCCTTTACATGTTTTGGAAATGATATCTGACAGTATTTTTCACAATCATTGTATCTGGTATTATTGCAAATTGTTCTGGTATTTAGTAATTTTAGGGTCCCAGTCCTGATAACAATATTTAAAATAATAATATACATAAATAAAATATACTTCAATTGAATAATTGACAGTTTCTGACAATCCAACATAGCATTTATGTAAGTTTCATCATTGTACATTCCATAGAGAATAACAATAATAATGTCAAGAATTTGGAAAGAGAACCCATGCGGAGACAGCAGTTGGCTACAAAATACTTTTATTAAAGAAAAAACCATGATGTGGCAAAACAGGAAAATCAAACACAACAAAGGGTGGACAACAAACTCTCAAACAAAAGACTTCCCACGAGGGGGAAAAATGTAAAACAAAACCGATGGCAAAACCAAGGTCACTATTATACAGGGCAAGGCAAGAACAAGACAGACTGGGACACTAGGTAAACGTCAAAACGAACCAGCACAGGACTGAAGACAAGAGGGCCATAAATAGGGGATAATTACACTGGGCATGTGAGGGGAATGAAACGCTAAGGGGAAGATTACAGGGAAACAAGGGGGCGGGGCCAAGACACGCGACAGAAGAGCACATGGCAATATGCTTCCACACAAAACCCAACAAGCACAAAAGTCCACAAAACTAGAAAACTCCTGACAAGGAGGACAGGATCATGACAACCATGTACAGTGCTTTGCAAAAGTATTCATCCCCCTTCATTTTATTCACATTTTGTTATGTTGCTGCCTTATCTTAAACTACTTTAAATAATTATTTTTACATTAATCTACACTCCATCCACAATAATGTCAAAACAAAAAGCTTATTTGTGACTTAGAACTTTCCTAATTTATTAAAAATAATAATAAGTACATTGCATAAGTATTCATACCCTTAACTCAGTAGTTGGTTAAAGCACGTTTACAGACTCAAATCTTTTTGAATATGATGTGACAAGCTTTACACATCAACATTTGGCAATTCTCTGCCATTCTTCTCCTCAGATCCTCTCAAACTCTGTCAGGTTGGATGGAGATCATCAGTAGACAGGTTTATACAGAGATGTTCAGTTGGGTTCAAGCCCAAGCATTAGCTGGGCCACTCAAGGACATAGACAGAGTTGTCCATTGCATTGTTTTAGCTGAGGTTCTGAATGTTCTGGGCTAGGTTTTCATGATCATTATCTCCGTATTTTGTGCCCTTGAGCTTTTCTTCTACTCTGACAAATGCCCTAGTCCCTGCAGCTGAAAACATCATGATGCTGTTTCCACCACTGTGGCGAGGGGAGCGTGGTGTAGCGAGGTATGCGGCAGGAGAGAGAGCCGGGAGACGAGCGGTAAGTGAGTGGAGTAATTACAAACGACCAACACCTGTGTCTCGTTCCAGTAAGGGCGCGGGGAGAGAATATAAACACCCGACGGAGGCACAATGGGGAGAGAGAGACGGACTCGACACAAGCTGCCACACACGGAAACCTCTCAGTCAGCAAGGAGGACCTTCACTGACTTCCGAGCGACGCAAGCCAGGCTGAAGGAGAAGCCGTGGATATTTATGCTGTTTACTTTGGGTGCTCTATTTAAGTTGTTTTTCTGTGGAATAAAGTCGTGTCAGTCTCGCCAACCTCGTCCTCTTCCTTCCTTACCATAACGAACCCGCTACACTGGTGCGAGAACCCCGGGACGAATCACTTAGGTTCCCTGGGAACAGGTTCGCTGTGTGGACGGCCAACCTCTCCAACCTGACCAACGCGCTCCTACCCTTATTTTGCAATTATAAAAGACCGGTTGTATCGAGTGGCCGCAAGACGCTCAAACAAAAAGTTTTCTGCAGAGATCTGTGAGCGCTTATTCCGGAGCTGCTTCGTTGAGCATTGGTATGCTGAGTGTGGAATAAACGGAGAGCAGAGTGCTGGCACTGAGCGTGCGGGAAACTGCTTGTGTACCAATCACTCGCACGGCTCATGCTTGCTACTAGGGGACCTTGCTACATGGGAGTCGGGTGCGTCTGACGCTAGAGCACCTCTGGAGGTCGGGAAGTGCACCTTCCCTGAGACCTGCACAGCGCTCTCTCTCGCTAACCTGCCGTTTTTTTTAAAGTGTGGCGCTTCCGTTGGAAACACTTTAAAAACGAGTAAATCTGCATAGTCACCAGTGGCAATCTCTGCAAAAATATAATTCGCAAATTAATATTTTTGGTCGCAAATGCGACCGTTTTAGGCGCAGTCTGGAGCCCTGGTGAAGACACATGAAAACTTGAAATATGCAAAAACGTACCTTTCAACAAATCTTTCAAACTGTCAGAAACAAGATTCTCTGGTCTGATGAATCTCAGTTTCATGCATCATCTCTGGAAAATACAAGGCACTGCTCAACACCTGTACAATACCATCTCAACAGTTAAATGTGGTTGTAGCGGGTTCGTTATGGTAAGGAAGGAAGAGGACGAGGTTGGCGAGACTGACACGACTTTATTCCACAGAAAAACAACTTAAATAGAGCACCCAAAGTAAACAGCATAAATATCCACGGCTTCTCCTTCAGCCTGGCTTGCGTCGCTCGGAAGTCAGAGAAGGTCCTCCTTGCTGACTGAGAGGTTTCCGTGTGTGGCAGCTAGTGTCGAGTCCGTCTCTCTCTCCCCATTGTGCCTCCGTCGGGTGTTTATATTCTCTCCCCGCGCCCTTACTGGAACGAGACACAGGTGTTGGTCGTTTGTAATTACTCCACTCACTTACCGCTCGTCTCCCGGCTCTCTCTCCTGCCGCATACCTCGCTACACCACGCTCCCCTCGCCACAGTGGTGGAAACAGCATCATGATGTTTTCAGCTGCAGGGACTAGGGCATTTGTCAGAGTAGAAGAAAAGCTCAAGGGCACAAAATACGGAGATAATGATCATGAAAACCTAGCCCAGAACATTCAGAACCTCAGCTAAAACAATGCAATGGACAACTCTGTCTATGTCCTTGAGTGGCCCAGCTAATGCTTGGGCTTGAACCCAACTGAACATCTCTGTATAAACCTGTCTACTGATGATCTCCATCCAACCTGACAGAGTTTGAGAGGATCTGAGGAGAAGAATGGCAGAGAATTGCCAAATGTTGATGTGTAAAGCTTGTCACATCATATTCAAAAAGATTTGAGTCTGTAAACGTGCTTTAACCAACTACTGAGTTAAGGGTATGAATACTTATGCAATGTACTTATTATTATTTTTAATAAATTAGGAAAGTTCTAAGTCACAAATAAGCTTTTTGTTTTGACATTATTGTGGATGGAGTGTAGATTAATGTAAAAATAATAATTTAAAGTAGTTTAAGATAAGGCAGCAACATAACAAAATGTGAATAAAATGAAGGGGGATGAATACTTTTGCAAAGCACTGTACATGGTTGTCATGATCCTGTCCTCCTTGTCAGGAGTTTTCTAGTTTTGTGGACTTTTGTGCTTGTTGGGTTTTGTGTGGAAGCATATTGCCATGTGCTCTTCTGTCGCGTGTCTTGGCCCCGCCCCCTTGTTTCCCTGTAATCTTCCCCTTAGCGTTTCATTCCCCTCACATGCCCAGTGTAATTATCCCCTATTTATGGCCCTCTTGTCTTCAGTCCTGTGCTGGTTCGTTTTGACGTTTACCTAGTGTCCCAGTCTGTCTTGTTCTTGCCTTGCCCTGTATAATAGTGACCTTGGTTTTGCCATCGGTTTTGTTTTACATTTTTCCCCCTCGTGGGAAGTCTTTTGTTTGAGAGTTTGTTGTCCACCCTTTGTTGTGTTTGATTTTCCTGTTTTGCCACATCATGGTTTTTTCTTTAATAAAAGTATTTTGTAGCCAACTGCTGTCTCCGCATGGGTTCTCTTTCCAAATTCTTGACATTATTATTGTTATTCTCTATGGAATGTACAATGATGAAACTTACATAAATGCTATGTTGGATTGTCAGAAACTGTCAATTATTCAATTGAAGTATATTTTATTTATGTATATTATTATTTTAAATATTGTTATCAGGACTGGGACCCTAAAATTACTAAATACCAGAACAATTTGCAATAATACCAGATACAATGATTGTGAAAAATACTGTCAGATATCATTTCCAAAACATGTAAAGGCTTTGGAAAACATTGTCTTTCTTTTCCAACCCCATAAAGCCATACTAAACATTGCCACGAGTAAGGCTGTGCTGTCCATTAAAACACTCACTGTGACTGATAACAGTTATTATAGTCTCATTACACCTATAGTTAGACATCTGACTATCAAAATGTCATTGTCAATATGCTAAGAAAGTCGCAACAAGTTCTACCATGTTCTAGTTAAACTATGATGCAGGTCTAAACATTCTGACATTATCAAGTTTCACTGTATAGAGATCATACAACTTCAGTTCAAGTCTAAAACAAAACACCTTTCTGCACTGCTGCTATTGCTAGTTGAGGAATCCGTTTTATATAATTCCTTTTCATGTGGTTCTGTGAAGCTTGCAACCTTAAGTGGTTCATCTCCATGGTGACTATCGATGAGCTGATCAGCTGATCAGGGTTTTGTCACTCCTAACGTGCAGACATCAGGTGGCTAAAGATGATCATTTGTTTCACGGTGTGAAAGGACTGGTTGTCTGCAATTTCTTGAGCTTGTCGAGGTTTATGTGAAAGTGCCTCAACCAATATGTAAAGCGATCAACCAGAGTTCATTGAATCTTGAGAGCCATTTTATAACCATTGAAACATATTTTAGATTAACCTCATGTCATAACCTCGTGTTAAACATGTCATCTAAACAAAATAATCTGTGACTGGTCACCTTAAATGTCGGTTAGAGACTATCTTCCTGTTTAAATTGGTGGTTAGTCAATATAAACTACATTGTGGAACAGACTTTATGGCGTCAAATGTCTGGCTACGCAACACTACCTCTGCACTTCTGAATTTGTCCTTTGTGTCTCCACCTTCCACCAGTGGACTGCAGGCGTTCAACTCGAACAGTGAGTTACACCCCAGTGGAAAGTGTGGGTTTGAGCATAGATGTGTACGCATGCAGTTTGCCAATGTGTTGATGAATGTTTTCGTGAGTAAGAGGAAGTAATTAAAATTTGTAGCAAATTAGGGGGGTGTGGGTCTCTAATGGATATGAAATGCTGAATTGGAGTTAAAGAGAGACAAACTGTAGAAATAAGATGATACAAATTAAAACATGTCTATTTCTGTCTATTATGCTGTGTATATGAATGAGAACAGATGGTGTTTTGTTGTGTTTTAAGCACTGCTGTTTTTTTGTAAACAAGTTCAGGTATCAAGAAATACAATCTTTCAATAGGTCACTGTTTATCTGTGTACACGTTCTCATGACATCATACATCTGCAACTCGCCAAAGTCTTCCCAAGTTTCTGCTGCACTTCTCCAAGTATGAAGTTGGAAATTCTGACATTACCCAAGTTAAACAGAATACCAAGTTAAACATGCCAACATTTTCACCAAAAATGTTTCCTTTCTACTGAACATATAAATTGGCGTCTGCAGAAAGTATGTGTGCAAGACCATTAAAAATAAACAGCTTCTGTTCTTTCATACACAGAAAACATTCACAGGCCCATGGGTACACAGAATTAACACACCCTCCACACTTGGCCTCATTATGGGACCTTTATCCACAATTGATCTCAAAGCATTCAGAGCTAAGAAAAAAGACCAAGCATAAACATTACTGTACTTTATATTTGACATTCTTCAGAAAGAGGTAATTAAGATCAGGAAAGCATTTTTTTAACTGAAACTTTTATTTGACAAAGATGTTTTAATTTGAAAAATTTAATCAGTTGATAATCAACAATAAATGATGCAGCACAAATACTTAGATTATGTAACCCAATGTTTCTTTACTAGATTGGGGTGGCTACTAAAAACAGATCTTTGCAAACATGGATAAAGCTGAAACAGAAAGTTCTTCTGGACCAGCGTAGTTTACGTATTCTAGACTGGTCTATAAGCAGAAGTAATGTTGATAACCAGTCAAAGTCTGCCAGATGCCCTGATGGAGATAAAGATGATCCCCAGAGAATAAACCATGTTTCTACTTGCCAATCAGACAGGGTTTTTCTCTACTTTCTCACTTTTCCCAAGCTAGAAAAAACTAAACCCATCTTTCCATTCATTCATCTTTCTATTTTCCTGTCTTGCATAATGGCAAAAGTGGTAAGTATCTGTGCTGTACCACTGTACAGAAAAGCTGTGTATAAAATGAAAGTGCCAAATGCAAGTAAATAATAAGGCGAGCGGTTACAGGCCAGTGGCGAACAAAATACTGGGAGTTGCAACATACTAAACATAAATGGTTAAAATATGGTGCTTGGAAACATATGCCTGTAGTTTGAAAAGAGGCCCGATTCACATTTCGCGTCTTTTCCGCGCGCATATCCGTTATTTTAAATGTAGACGCGCGCCTGATGGGGGCGACGCGGTCGCAACGCGCATGCGGTGCGACGCGTTCTTTTTTTCAGGCATAATAACCAAAAACCATAATGTGATGATGAGAAATACATTGAAGGCACTAAAATATAACATTTATTTAGTCACAAAGTAGCTACCATTTGCCTTCATTTGTCAGAATTGACATTTATCAGCCAGTTTCTTCAGGTCTCATCCTGTGATGCTTTTGAAATAGTAATGAAGTAGTTTTCATCTATGCTGGACTCTTATTGGCTGCCTTTTCCTTATTATTTAGTCCAAATCATACATTTTAAACACTTTTATTAAACACAATTTTAGTTTTCGGATGAAAGTTACTATGTTTTCATAATTTTATTTTTGTTTTTAAGATCACAAAATCCTAAACTTTGAAAGGTTTGTAGTTCCTACTACTTTCAGTCAGTTATCTGACCCTACTCCGTGAATGAATGATACATATGAAAGAGAAGAGATACATATGGTTAACTAGAGAAAAGACTAGGCCTATTGCACATCACGGACCCCAGTTAACAATTTACTATTACTTTAAGAAAATTTTGGACAAACCAAACCGCAATGGGTGTTTATTAGGGGTGGCGCGAGATCCAATGTGTCAACACAGTATCCTCACGCAATTAGCATGATGGAGTGCTGTGCTCGAAATTGCGACCATTTTAGTCGCATATGCTCCCTAAATTTAACCTGTGCGAACTCAAAATATATTTGAACAGAACACGCTAATAACTGCACAAAGTATGTGCATGCTGTGAGCTGATACAGTGACCGGCCCAACCATCCCGCGGCGCTAGTTTCTCACTATTTTTCTATGTAAACACGCACTAGACGGATGGGTTTCAACGTTCTGGAGCATCTCTCGCATCTGCAGCGACTTGCACATAAGCACTAGTGTTTACGGCGGTTCGCGCTGCCAGCAGCACTTTGGGCTGAACAGCAGCTGACTGTACCACAAGTACAGTATAGCAATTGCAAGTTCACATTACTTTATTTTAAATACATTCACAGGCAAACCTCTTCAAAAACAGATAATCTGCATCTTAAATATGTGCAATGTAAGCATAAAACATGATGCGTTAATGTAGTTTTAACTGACTGACAGTGTAATATGATGGTCACCTCTGCTAACACAGGCACTATGCACAAGCATATAGAGAAAACAACCACAGCTCTTTCCTAAAAGCTGCGCCTGTTAAGAAAACAAAGCATCATTTTTGTGAAATTACTGCCTGTCAGTTGAGTTTGTGACAAAACATTTAGCAATGTTTACATATTGCTTATTACGGCATAATATAATTCATTAAAATAGAAGTTTAATTTGTTTCATAAAGTACAAGTTGATTTTATAATGCCTACATTTTTTGCATTTTGTGTTTTTAAGGTGAATAAAAGACTATTTTCCCCTATATATTTAATCATTGAGGATTTCTTTATAAAAGTCTAAAAATCTTGTCTCTTGAACCGTCTCGTGTCTCATCTCGTCTCGTGGGATAAGCATCTCGTCACACCACTAGTGTTTATGTTTTTGTGACAGATGCTGTTTTGCTAAAAGTTAAATAATTTTATTGTCACAGAGACTATAGTAAAACTTTCATTGAACCCTGGATGTACACTGTTAGTACCAGCCCAGGCTCATTGTAAATACAGACCTCTGCCTACATTTCTGCATAATGTGAAATATGTAGCTCCAGGTACAAATGTCCACTAGAGGCAAGTTTTTTCTCTGTTCTAATGAGTTTAATTAAAAGTTACGACGCAGACACATGCTCAAAGTAAAAAGGTTAGAGCACCTAACTCCACTACCACCCTAAACCTAAACCTACCCACTTCCCAACCATATAAAACACAGAACAAGCAAATACTAGTCAGCCACGGTTATTTATTGCAAACACTGACCAAAAACTGTAAAAAAAAGCATTAAAAACAGGTCACTTTACATTCGGAATCTTCTAAAACCATACGATATTGTTGTGTGATGAGCACATAAGGTTTTAATTACCGATTATCGCGCTCCAGGAATGCACCCAGTCACATTTCATTCAACAGTTTACACTCGAGGTTAGCGTATGACGCAATCTGCGACGCAATGTAGGTGAACGTAATGACGCAACCAGTCACAAGACACCATAAGCACAAATGATTTGAGACGTTTAAAACGAAACTAACCCCAGTGTTCGCCCCTGTTCATTAGCAAAACAACCATCTTGCCGCAGCTAAACATATTAACGCACATAATGTATTAACATTCATACAGCTAAACTCCAAGTGTCCATGTGCACTTATATAAGTTTAACACTGGCTTTTTGAATGTTCTATTTAGCCCGTGACTGACTTAGCTCCCTTCGCTATCATATGCTAACGTTATCCTCCTATATATACAGTACATTTACGTCAATTCAGACTGTTGATAAATATTACTTACATCGGCAGTTTTGTCTCGTTCAGTCGGTCTCGATCCCTCTTGAGCAGGGGTGTCTAATGTCGGTCCTGGAGGGCCACTGTCCTGCAGAGTTTAGCTCCAACTTGGCTCAACACACCTGTTTGGAAGTTTCTAGTCTGCTTTGTGAGACCTTGATTAGCTGTTCAGGTGTGTTTGATTAGGGTTGAAGCTAAACTTTGCAGGACACCGGCCCTCCAGGACTGACTTTGGACACCCCTGCTCTTGAGGAACAACTTTGAAGCTAATCCTGCTTGTACTGTCCCAGGTTGAAAAAGCACTCCGGTTTGAAGTGATTCGCGCAAACAAGCAGGTTTTTACTTATGGTTTCTGATGGATTTCCACTAAAAATAAAATAAATCCACTCCTGTCTCTTCCTAGGTTTGGACTCTGTGCAGCGACTACATTGCATGTTGTCCACGAACTTTAGCCATGGCGTCACGTACACCGCTGTCGCTTGTGAAAACAACAATGGCGGAGCGTGGTGGGTGGAACTGTGTAGATTAAGGGGCGGTAACATTATAATAAAATCTGCTTTGGATGTCACAATCAGAGCGAAATCTGAACGGCTTGATTTCTCACATGCTTGCAGGGAAAGGCACACCAAAACAAACTTACTGGGTTCTTATTTTTCACGTTTCTGGGTTGCTAGATGCACCGGGGACCCGATTATAGCACTTAAACACAGAAAAAGTGGGGTTTTCATCTGATGTCTCTTAAGTAAACAACAAGATCTTGATTTACCTCAGCCAAACACAATCAATCCTCACAGTAACGACATCAGATGTTTATCTGCCACGGATATACTGTACATCAATAATATTCAGTATCATCTGCTTCGTAACCTTGAATGTACCTGCATCAGAACAGAGAAAAACCCATGTGCCACTAGTGGACATTCCCCCCGAAAGATGCAGCGATTTGTAGCTAGCATCTTTGGAGCTACATATTTCGGGTTATGCGGAGGTGCGTTTTTGCAATGAGCCTGTGTTGGTTAATACGATTAGTGGGTGATCTCAGATTATGACCTTTGTCACTGTGCCGACCGTTCATTGTTGTGATAAACCAAAGTAGCTTCTGGAAGAGCACATGGAACATGCATTCCTAAAGTGCACATTCACACGGGCCACACTCATACACAAATACATCAGCTAGTGTGGGTTTCATGGGAGCTGCTGCTCTTAGTTAGAGTGTATTTTATTAGAGTCAACTATTTCTGAAGGTAATTTTCTGGCATTAGAAGTCAAAGCCACAGGAGACATTGCTCAAGGCACATAAGAAGCAGCTTTAAAAGCCTCAACGGTTCTATTCTCTCTATCTCCCCACTGCACTTTCATAAAGGGATAATCCTCATACATTGAAACACACACACGCACGCACGCACGCACGCACGCACGCACGCACGCACACACACACACACACACAAACTGTCTAAGCTTGCTGAGGGCAGTGAAAGACTTCTGCATGAGCAAGTCAGGGAGAGGGAAAGAAAGAGGCTGGTTACTGGTTAGGAAACACATTCCTCTACACATTACTAACTACGTGGTTAGTGAGAGGCACTGAGAATGGAATTTCTCACACATTCTCTAATGAAGGGCCCCAAGAGCCTATTAATGGCTTAAAATTACTTCTGTTTGGAGTCTTGGGAATTGCCTTACATGCTAGGAGTGTTTACAAATGATGTAATAAAAACAGAAAAAGTTTTGCATACAGTTAACACCCATGTGTGACAATGACTAAAATGCTGCATTTTGCATGCCAAGTCAGTCAGCATTATAAAGAAACAATAATATGTGCATGCTCACATACAGTATATATTCTTTTATAGAGCGGTGAATGCAATCATCAAATTGGCGAAAGAATCTATCAATTCTGTTGGGTGACTATGTCATTCCTGAGGTTTAAAATTTAAAACACACTGGAATTGACACAATACATGCAGAAATGCTGATTAAAAGCAAAACTTGAGAGTTCTCATAATAAATGCTATATGTATATATATGCCCATCATTATGTCAATGTGGGTGCACCTTACCTGCTGAGAAAAGAAACACTGCCACCATTCGATAGTGCTTCCTGTGTGTGCCTTTACACAGAGAGATCAGAGCGATGAGAAAGGCCACTAACGTCACAGACGCCCCTGCTAATAACAACACCAGCGTTGCTATCTGCCAGTCTGGGAGAGACGCAGATAATCAACAATTAGTAATAGTCATTTACCATTTACCAATGATGAGAGCTAATCAGTACAACACAAACACAGCTCTAAAGACCCATTCAAACAGACAATTAACAAATAAAAGATAGTAATTAAACACTAACATAGCTTATAATTTACAGCTTTAACGGAGTACATTAAAGGCCTTTTCTCTAACAGTTAGATTTTTTTGCCATAAGAAGTCTTAAAAATCAAATCTATACATTTCCTTTGGACTAGTGGTTAAGGTATATTCGTGGACACAAACTCATGGGACGGGAGGGCTGAGTAATAGAAATTCTGACCTCCTTACTGTTAAATATCACAAGTAGTGATGCACGATATTGGATTTTTGCCGATATCCGATAATTTCCACCTCAATTAAGCCGATAGCCGATACCGATATATGCTGTCTATCCACCGGGCGTTTTTACGCAGCTAAAAGTGCCTGCCGTTGGACAAAGTTTTTTCAACCAAGGTGCTTTGGTCGCAATTATAAGCTGCATGGGAAAAAAATAAGCGCCAGCACTGAGCCCGTGGAACAAAACAAGGGGGCATAGCCCAGTCACTTCAGTGACTGTGCCTTTTCACGGGGCTTGACATTAAGCATTGTCATGTGGTTGTCCTTCGGACAAGTAAACTTGTCATTCACTTGTCCGAATACAAAAATTACTTGTCCAACGATAAAAAAAAAATATTTCATTTGAATTCTCAATATAATTGTTCCGGATCTAGATTGGTAAAGTTTGCTTCTAAGCATTTTAACTAGTGTCCGCTTTGGCCGCCTGAATTTGGTTATAGGCCTACTCTCCGTGACTGCTATAAAACAAAGGCAAGCAGTAATTATTATTAGTGTTAAGGCTGTAGGTTAACTTTTTTTGCACATAGCACTGGTGCTAGAAAGGTTTAAAGTTTGGTAGCACAGGCCAAACTGTATGAGTATAAATCGTCTGTTGTCATCATTAAAAAAACAATTGCAAGTGTAGTTCATCATGAATGACACATAACTGACAAAAGACATTAATGTTACATACAGATGAATAAATTAGGGCCGTATCATTTTTAGATTACCTAAATTTGTTTGAATATTTCTCAGTTGTGTATTTTTCCTTTTTAACTATACAACAGTGGTATATTTGTCCACATAAATTACTGTAGTATACTATAGTAAACTGCAGTAAAATTCTTAGATACTATAGTGTTTTTGAACTTTACTATAGTATACAGTGTTTATCAAATCTTGTTTGCAGATAGCTTCACTCAAACAGTAAAATATGGGAAGCCGGTTCTTACGGGTTCTTACAAAACCTTTACCCTAACCCACACCCTAACCCTAACCTTACTCTAATCATCTAAACTACCTATGATTGTTAAAATAGACGAAAAAAAACGCGTAATTTCAGGGGTGAGGCCTCACGTGGATCTGTGAACATGGGAAGAAGGTATAAATATTGAATAGAAATGTAATCTTAGGACTACTTAATATAGTTTCAACAATACGCCTAGCCATAGCGGAGGTTTATAGGGTCAAATTTAAACCACTGGCGCCTTTGATTTAATTGGTTCGCGCTGAGCTGTTGTAATTGGTCGGCGCAGCGCTGCTGAGGATCAGTTCGCGCCGACCCGGCCATTCAGCAGCGCAAACAACTCGTCCTCCCTGCGTGGTCGAGTCGGTCGCGCGGTTCGGCCCAATTAACCGAGCCAATGGCATGTCAGCACTGCGCGAGCTCTACGACACCGCTCCGTTTCGTTCCACATTTGGTGTGTTCGGCTTCCCATAGACAATCACTCATGTTGTATGTTAAACTGTGCACGTAATTCACTCAGACACGCAGAACAGCCAGATGACATTTAAATAACAGGATTCTGCGTCCGCATGTAGTTACATGGACTTGATTATTGTCACACACAACAAGCACCACCACAACAAACGCACTACACACAAACACACAGCTCTGTCTAATGCACATATTCTTATTATTCTACATATATGTCGCACTGTTGTTATTTTTTTTCAAGTTATTTGTCCAGTCGGGCAAGTAAAGTTATCTCTCACTTGCCCATACAAAACATTCACTTGTCCCGGACAAGCATTAATGTTGAGCCCTGCTTTTCACATTTTAAAATGATGATAAACGAAATAAATTTAAAACATTTGGAAAATGAATTTGGTGAATATTAATTAAAGCAACAAGAGCATAGGTGTCTTCAGTGGCGTAACTTTGTTTTGAAAAGTGGTGGGGACAAAGACGACACAAACAATACTTTAATAAATTGTTTCTCTAATAACTCATTGGGAATATTCATGGGCGTCACAAGCGTGAAAAATGTAGGTGACTCCTCCAGAAAACAGTATAAAAACTGCGCCGCTTTATCGACGGCTTCAGTGGTGTAACGTTAGTGCGAAAGACGCATGACAAATAATATTGACACTGCCGTGAAGCAGGTTTCGAATCCGCTAAACTCAATATTCAAAATTTTCACATCACATATCAGATCTGCTTCCATTTGTTTTTAAACTATATCATGTTTTCATCAATGGATCATTTAAAGCATGTTGTGCTTTATTATATGCAAGGATGGCTGTTGCCGTACGTAATTAAACATATTAATTCGTGATTGACACAGATTACCTGTCGGTGGGTCAAGGATTGAGACGTTTGGGAATCCCCTGCTAATAAGGACAAACATTGAAGTATACAGGGGATACAGATGGAAAATAATATCTTTAAAAAAATTCTTATTTTCACTTATTACTACGGGCATTGCCAGATAGGCTACAAATATACAACGAACTTTCTAAATTTTGTTTTGAACTCATGAAACTACAAAGTTGTGACTTTTTCCATTAATTGGAGTTTTCTATCAAGTATCAAAATGTAATTGATCTAGCAATAGACGATAGCAACCGTATGTAGAGAACAATAAGGACGAATATATAGCACCAAAGAGCAATTAAGCGCAAAATGTTTGGTACATGTATGACGTGAACTGCCATTTTCAAATATTTTCATCATTTTATTAAAAATAAATACCTTTACAATCTGATATGTGATAGGGAAAAAGTTCAGCAAACAGCAGTCCCGAACCCACGACGACATGGAGTAGGTAACACATGCTCTACGCCACTGGAGCAGTCGAATTTCATATGCCTATCTTACATTTTGTCTATTCCAGTCTGAAACTTTTGGGCGGAGTTAGTATCTCTGCTTACAGAGTATACCTCTGCTTACAAAGCAGGCTACTTGCATGGTAAATAGACCCTCCGTATTTTTTATTTCTTCCAATAAGTGGTGGGGACAAAATTGACTTTGGCAAAAAGTGGTGGGGACATGTCCCACCCGCAAATTACGCCTATGGGTGTCTTTGAAATGGAGACTACAAAATGGCAGTGTGCAGAGACGAAAGTCACAGGGCGGCGCGCTGCATATTATCCACGCTTGAGCTCAAGTTCAAAGTCAACTCCCGATGGACGATGGGCAGGATTCAACTTCATTTTTACTCTGTGTTTTAGTTAAAAACGTTAATCAATAAATAGGCAGTGCACGGCTGACGGGCGCAGAGATGGATTTCTTTGCACACTCAGTTAATGTAAGAATGTGGTGCTTTTACAAGCATGATTTAATTACAGCTTCCTATCGGCGAGGCATATCGGCGTTATTTTCTTTATCGGGCCGATGCCGATAATTAATTTATAAGCCATTATCTGCGATAATATCGGCGTGCCGATAATATCGTGCACCACAAGCACAGCATTTGATGTGCTGTTTTAATATACAGCCAAACTAACTTTTACTTTAAAGGTGCAGTGAACTAGGACCACAATTTTAACCCGAGCTTTTGTTATATAAGAGGGAATTGTATTCAAGCGAACATCCTGTAAGTGTCAGACCTGAAAACGCCCTTGTTACTGAAATAACAACTGTTATTGACACGAGGCTCAGAGAAAGGCAGGTCCTGGAATGCACCTATCTGGTCCTTAAACCAGGTACTGGTAGCTTTGGCACTGTGTGCAAGTCCTGTTGGAAAATGAAATCCGCATCTCCATTAAGTTGGTCAGCAGCAGGAAGCATGAAGTGCTCTAAAACTTCCTGGTATACGGCTGCGTTGACCTTGGACCTCAGAAAACACAGTGGACCAACACCAGCAGATGACATGGCACCCCAAACCATCACTGACTGTGGAAACTTTACACTGGACGTCAAGCAACGTGGATTCTGTGCCTCTCCTCTTTTCCTCCAGACTCTGGGACCCTGATTTCCAAAGTCCAAAGGAAATGCTAAATTTACTTTCATCAGAGAACATAACTTTGGACCACTCAGCAGCAGTCCAGTCATTTTTGTCTTTAGCCCAGGCGAGACGCTTCTGATGCTTCCTGCTGCTGACCAACTTTATGGAGATGCAGATTTCATTTTCCAACAGGGCTTGGCACCTGCACACAGTGACAAAGCTACCAGTACCTGGTTTAAGGACCATGGTATCCCTGTTCTTAATTGGCCAGCAAACTCGCCTGACCTTAACCCCATAGAAAATCTGTGTGTCTGGTGTATTGTGAAGAGGAAGATGCGATATGCCAGACCCAAAGATGCAGAAGAGCTGAAGGCCACTATCAGAGCAACCTGGGCTCTCATAACACCTGAGCAGTGCCACAGACTGATCGACTCCATGCCACGCCGCATTGCTGCAGTAATTCAGGCAAAAGGAGCCCCAACTAAGTATTGAGTGCTGTACATGCTCATACTTTTCAGTTGGCCAAGATTTCTAAAAATCCTTTCTTTGTATTGGTCTTAAGTAATATTCTAATTTTCTGAGATACTGAATTTGGGATTTTCATTAGTTGTCAGTTATAATCATCAAATTAAAAGAAATAAACATTTGAAATATATCAGTCTGTGTGTAATGAAGGAATATAATATACAAGTTTCACTTTTTGAATGGAATTAGTGAAATAAATCAACTTTTTGATGATATTCTAATTATATGACCAGCACCTGTAAATATACATTCTATGCGCTGTTTTCATAGCATATCTGGGTCCGCTGGATCCGTCGGCTGCCAGCAGGAAATCTTTGCGACAGTTTTTACGACACTGTAAACAGACAATTCCGCTTATCAACCACGTGGGGCAACAGTGAGCAGAAGTAACAACTTTTCTTAGTTCCTTATTGGACAATTCTCCCGGAAAAGCAAGCCCACGCGTCAACCCGCCAGAACGAGAAGAAAGAGCACGCGTCAACCAGGGAGAGTGGGAGAAGGAGCATGCGCACATGTCAACCAGCTGGAGCAAGAGAGAGAGAGCACTGCGTTCGCAAAGTTCAGCTGTGTTTGTTTGTTCACTACATTTCGGTGAGGAATGTTATATAAACGGTGGATATGACGCTGGATTTGGAGATCGTTTGAAACTGATAGATGGAGCGGTCCCAGCGCTAAAAGATGCCGGACATGATCCGAACGTGGTAAATGAAACAGAGTCATATGTCTATGTTTTGTTGGCAATGGGTGCGCACATGTTTTAGTTCCCACGCGTGCAAGAAGTCGTCTGTTTTCGAAATTAAACGTACAGCTGTAACTGTCTTTTATAAATGTGATCAAACTAAAGACTCTTCAAAGATACGATGTATGCAATACTACTCTATAGGTACTCAAGATTATTATGAGATTGGCAGAAACTGTGTGTGTTACGTGAGCTTTAATTTGCTGGTGTGAATAGGTACTACAAAAAAACCAACAATCTAAACACTTCCAACCCAACAGACGTGAGGAAACAACATGGTCATCACACTTCTCTATTCCCTATTTGACAAATTGCAACAATCTACACATCTCCCCACTTACATAACACCAATAGGAATGTTTGACTTTCAAGGTGTGAAACAAGAAAAGCAATCAATTAAATGTTGACATAACTGAACAAACGTAACATTTAGGTGTCATGAAACGGGGAGGTGAGACACGGACAGAGGACCCATGTGCAGACAGCGGGTAAGGGGTTAACAAGACTTTAATAAATAATAAACAGAACAAAAACCCACGAGGGGGTAAAATAACAAGATATAAACATGACAGATAAACAGGAACACGGACTAACTAAACTAGACAGGACTAAAAAATAACATTTACCATATATTACAAAAAGACTACACTAACAAGACAAGGACTCACCCACATGAAACAAGTGACAGTACAATGAACCAGCACAAGACAAGAGACACGAGGTCAATATATAGGGAGATAAATCAAGAGGGGACAGGTGCGGGGCATGAACTAATAATTATCACTAATGAGGAAACAAGAGGGCAGGAACAATGACGAGACCTGGAGAGTATGGAAGGCAATCAGTGCTAAAATGCCCCTCTCCACATGAAACAAAAGGTTCTGTCATGGTTCTGCCACTAGATCTAGAAAAGCAAGACAAGATGGGGCAGAACCATGACAGAAGCCCCTCCTTAAGGAGCGGCAACCTGACGCTCCTCAAGGCACAAACAAGACAAGACAGATGGGTGCGACCGGTGCGACCAGCCGTTCGAGGGAGAAAAAAAAGTCTCTTTCGTTTTATTCAGACGGTTTTGTACAGTATTTTTATAGACTTCAACACTAGGAAATGTTTTTTTTATTAAATTGTTATTAGAGTAAGTCTTTTACCACTGTAAAGTGACTTTTACTTGTGATACTGGACTGTTGTGCTTTTATTTTTATCACTTAACTTTAAACCCATTTTCCTCCAAATTCCATTCCTGAAAATCATAGCGCTTCAGCCGACCTCAGCCATAACTTTTGTTACATACACAAGGTATGAGCAAAATAAAAACTGATTTGGAAAGGGCTTGAATATGGTATCAAAAACTGTAATATATAAATTTGCACCATGTGTTAGGTTTTCCCAGATCGAATCACATATGAACATAAACATTAAATATATAGATGAATATAAACAACAACGGCTTTATTGGGCATTCAGTTCCGAGACGCAAGTACAACGTGATGACGTCACGAACATACTAATTACCACCTAAAGCCACCTTGCACCATAGTGACGGGTAATAATAGATTATGACGGATTTTTACGAGCCTGTCAGTCAAAATGACGGACAATAAAAAAGTCTAGCGCAACCTCTGGTGTGTACATGTGAAAATGCGTGTGCTGCAGTCAGACAGAGAGAGGTGAGTAGCCTAGCCCCATCAGTTAAACAAAGTGGATGTAGCCGCGGGTGATGAGAGAAGATAAAAAGAACGATTGACAACTTTTTCGTGAATAATGTGAGAAGGCCTGATCCGTCCGAAAATCATACTTACTTACTTCCCACCTCTTACCTAAATAATCCCCCAAATCAGGGTATTTAGCCTATTATGTACTTAGCAAAGTGAAAACGCCACATCTTGGGTTTTACTACTATAATCTTTAATTTTGTCATTTAAAACAAAGGCTGTTACACCATTTGACAATTTCAGGTACCTTCAGTCTTTCAGTCTAACTTTCATAAAAAAGGTGCAAATGTTATTTGTAATTACGCAAAATCAACATAAATACATAAGTACATTTTAAAATATCTGATGCATGCTTTTAAAATCAGTTCATCTTGCCAACCCTGTTTTGTGCAGTCTGACAGGTAAAAAACACAGCATCTCTTGTCAGGTCTTTTGTCGATGTCCACCTAATGCTTTCCTGTCAGCTCTCTACTATCCTATCCCAATAATGCATAAAAAGCCTCTAAAATATAAAAAACATATATATACAGCAGGGCTCTAGAGTGCGACCAATTTGGTCGCACATGCAACCTAATTTCTCAATGGTGCGACTAAAAAAAATCTGAGGTTGCACCGGTGCGACCAGCCGTTCGAGGGAAAAAAAGTCTCTGCGAAAGTCTCCCTGTGGTTCAACAACAGACACATTAGGACATGTCGTGGTCTAAACCAATCAGAGATAGTGAAGGGCGGACCCCCCTCTGATTGGCCGTGGTCCAGATATTCCTGTGCGTGTGTGTACATTTGAAAATGCTGTGCTGCAGTCAGACAGAGAGAGGTGAGTAGCCTAGGCCGCGGATGTAGCCGCGGATGATGAGAGAAGATGACAAAGAACGATTGACAACTCTTTCGTTAAGAATGTTAAGTTAAGGCCTGATCCGTCCGAAAATCATAACCAATGCTCTGACACGCTAGACTGCGACTAAATGGTCTCATTTTGCTACAAATTTTCCTGCCAGTGCGACAAGTTTTTCTTAATGGTCGCACCGGTGCGACTGTCAAACTGATCAATATATAATTTTTGCGTATTATAAATTTAATGCGCAGAAATGTTAATGTTATATTTTCGTCTCCCCTCCTTCAACCATTCACTTATCTATCAGTGCCCCCGCCCCCAAAGACGTAATTCGCGGGCTACGGGTAAGAGGCGAAGGACCGAAAGAGCAGACGAGTGAAGCGCTCAATCTTGCAACTTAAATAAATATGCAAGAATACAGGAATTTCCCCTGCTAAGGTACAAAACAGCAAAGATAACGAAATGTGTTGCAAGTATTGTATGCATGTGAAGCTAATGCAGGAAACATGTGTTTAAACTTTATGCACTAAACTATTGTATAAAGATCTCTAACAATACTGCAAAGCATACAAAACGTTATACATCACGCTAAATACTATTTATTTGTAAGTCGCTATTGATAGAAGCCAAACATGTATCAATGCAGCTTTCATGAAGAATAATCATTAAAAGCCTTCAGGTCTCGCGGGTTGTTTGAGATATGCGCGCGCCCAGAGAGTCAGAGCACAAAATACTAAACGGAGTTCTCTTTCACGCCTTCTTACTCTGAAACGGACATATTAACACAAAATAACTTTAAAATTCCCATATTAACAAGAAACCTTGTAAAGGTATTTAGTTTCGTGACCAAACAGTTGGGAAACAAAACAAGTGTTCCAATATATTACGCGAGCTCTTAAAGGGGCAGCAGCATAATAAAGATCTCTGTTTATAATGTTCATCAAACAACAACGGACGGGCCCAAAACACTCACTGATATTAAAGGAATTGTGTTCTCTTATAGGAGTCGTTCACAACAAATAAAGGAAGAAAGTAGCTTTAAAGGCGCAGTTCTTGAAAATCAGCGGCCACTAGCTTTGTATTATAGTTTTGCAATGAATCTCTGAGTCATTTGCCCACCCCTCCCTTTCGAATTACGACGGTGGCCGCAACAGTAAAAAAAGATGTCGTCGACTGAGACAGCGGATAGTAGTGATACAAGCAGGTAAGGCAATATATTAACGTAATTAATCATTTAACATGTATTCTATTGCGAAAGATACTGTTACAATTCTATAATTAGATATATTTCTTGCATGCTATCTAGTACACGCTGAGAGTAGTGAAGTAACTAAAGTTAGCTAATCATAAATAGCAACGCTGTTCAAAGCGTTTGATCTGACAGCGACATAGGCAGTTAGGTGTAAGTTAGTAGACGTTTGTCTCCCCCTTTGTAAAGTCAGGAACAACCGGAGTACGTACCGCAGGAACGGAAAAACATTATTATTCGGAGGTTATATGGTCATTTCTATAAAATGCTAACGTTACCGTTTCAACAAAACAGTTGTTTGGTAAACATTGAAAAAGTGGAAACATTGAAAATGTTGAATTATCTTACCAGTCTAGCAGAAAACAGGCAACTTAGGCATCGCCTTGAAAACATTTGTCTTTCAACAGTGCCTTCCATCTGGTAATAGATACACCGATGTTTATCCTGGATTTCTGCCGCCGTTTGTCTCTAATTCGTCTGGCAGCATCACGTTTGCGCTTCTTTGACGACGGAGATTCACGCTCTGTCGGCGCTTGTGCACAATACGCATGGTCCTCCATTTTATCAAAACTTCTAAGACAGAACAATCAATTGCTTCAGCTAGACGACGACTACTCCTCCTCCTCTCCGTACTACGACTTACTACTTTGTGCGTCTTCAACTCAGTGATGACGCAAGCTGCATCTAAAAAAAACACACAAAGAAGACCAACATATACGAAACGCGCTCTGTAGAGCTGTTTGTCCGTTAGAGCTTACTGTACAAAACATGGCTGCGCAACATAACAAATTCGATGTAGATAGGCCCGCTCCCTATGTAGATACAACTGGTTTATTCTAAGGTAATAAAAACATAACTTTTCATTACGTAAGGTTTTTATACACATCTAAAGACACAGTTTTGTATGTTATATTGCATTTCTGTTAATAGATCATACAAAACATCCCGCACTGTACATTTAAGAAAGATGTGCTTTAAATATGGTAAAGTATTGAAAGAGAGTTTACATATACAATAAAAATAATTCAATCATAAACAATGATTTGTATTAATTTCTAATTCATTTATTAATGTATTAAACACATTTTAATGAAGTTTTAGTGATTATTTTTTCTTACCTCACCCCACGACTCTGGTGCTATCAAATTAAGGGCTGTTGCCACCAACTGAATAACTTGGTAGCACCAGTGCCACCTCTCTCAAGTGTTAGTCTACACTCTAGAGCCCTGCTTTCTTGTAGAATTGTGCTTCAAATAAAGAACTTTATGTTGACCAGATTGTTAGTTAACCATTTACAAGTCAATATTGCCTATATGGACAGAGATTTTTTAAAAAAAAGTGAACTTGTAAAACTGTTAAATGCGATGCGGTCGAAATTTTGGGTGCTCCTAACTTTTGTGCTGGTGCACCTAAGAAAAAAAGTTAGGCGCACCAGTGCAACCAGTGCAACCAGTGCAAAAAGTTAGTCTAGAGCCCTGTACAGTGGCAAGAAAAAGTATGTGAACCTTTTGACTTAGATGAAGATCATATCACATTTTATGACAAATTTATTCAGAAAACCATGAAATTCCAAAAGGTTCACATACTTTTTCTTGCCACTGTACATTTCTATTTATTTACACACCCTCGGGCATTGACATTGTTTCTTCACTATAACAAGCTGAAACTGGTCATTGGTGATCAATATGGAACTCTATCATGTTTTTAAAAGTTGAAAAGATACAGGCAACACAAAAGTTATTGCGTTAGCTCATGATTGTCTCATAAAGCGAACTGATCGATCTGTGCAAGAAACCAAAGTTTATTTACATTTTTACTATCAGTTACAGCATTATTATCAGTCATCTACTGTCTATGACCAACTGCACCTATGTGCCCAACTCACTTTGAAAGTCAGAGCTCTTGAAGTGGGAATTCTGAAGGTGTGCATACCAACTGCCTAAATGCCCATCCAAGTAAAGTCAATGTGTGGTAAACACTGGATATTGATCTGTGAATGCCTCACATTACGTGATAATCTGGACCGACCATTTGAACCGTTCGAGGTAGGGCTGCAGCTATCGATTATTTTAGTAATCGAGTGTTCTACTGATTTTCCGTCGATTAATCGGGTATTCGGATAATAAGTACTTTTTCTTTATTAAAGAGCAATACTAAATATACGAGAGAAAATAAGACGGGTCTCTTAAAATGAACAACTAATTTGTTTCCTTTTTAGAAAAATTAACATATTTATTGCTGAAATTGCATACATTCATATCTGTGAAAACTAAACCCATTTAGTACATTCCATTGCCATATTACATTCAAAATGCAATATAGGCCTAATACAAATGTATAATTATGAAACATTAATAAAAATAGAAAGAATCATTTCAAAGGTAAACAACTATCTTCAGCTTATGCATGATGCATTTAGTTTATCTAAGTTAGTTTTAGTTTCTTTTTTTAATATTAAATAGTAATATATTTGTCCACATAAAAATACCGAGTTAACCGGACTTTTATTTTGGCAGGTCGTCGGAAGTCGCTTATTTTTTAGTGTTAGCTTCACTCAGTAAAATGTTCTGAAATAAACTCTCAGAGCAACTCTGGAGATGAAGTTCATGTCCTCATAAAGTGCAGTCTATTCACTCAGACAGCCAGATGGCATGTGTAAATAACATGATTCGGCATCCACTAACATTAGTCTGCATCTAGTTTGATGGACTCAATGCAACCGGAAAACAAGTTTCACTCGCAAAATAGACTAAAACTAAGTAAAATAGCAGTTCACCATTTCAATAAGCTATCAGTTATTTATCAGCAATAGAAATACGTGTGAGCGTGTGAACAGACTAAAATGCGTGTGTCTCACGGTGAATGCGAGAGACTTGAGAGCCCTGTAACATGAATAGAGTTTAGCGGCTGTGCGTCAGTAATAACGGTCCGTGGGGAAACGCAGCGCTCCGTGTGTACTGTAGTTAAATGGATTAAACAAAGCTTCGAGGCAACAAAAATTGCCTCAATGATTTTTTGAATTCGAATTACTCGAGGAATCGTTTCAGCCCTAGTTCGAGGTCATGGACGCGTTTTATCAAAGATTCTCTGGAGGTGAAAATCATGGTAAAATCTGGCAGAGAATCCTGTACTCTGAGATCAGTTTCACAGCTAAAACACAGCATGGTTTCAGAATTAAAACAATTCCACTGAAAATATTAAAACACCCACAATATAACGAACAGCCTCACTATTGACTAGTCGACTTGACCATGCTGACCCATGACGTAAATACACTGCCCGTCCGAAATAAAAGTCACACTCTAATATTTAATTGAACCGCCTTTAGCTTTGATTACGGAATGCATTCGCAGTGGCATCGTTCCGATAAGCTTCTACAATGTCCATTTTTCCCGTTTAGAGTTGCATTAATTTTTCGCAAAGATCTTGTATTGATGATGGGAAAGTCCGACTGCTGCGCAGTCTTCTCCAGCACATCCCAAAGATTCTCAATGGGGTAAAGGTCTGGGCCCGGTTGCATAAAGCACATTAAGTGTAATTTTCCCTTAAGTGTGTCCTTAAGTATACCTTAAGTTTTACTTAAGTTATTCTCCTATTGTCTTTGGTAAAGGAAAATCACCCCTTAAGTGTCATACTTAAGGGAAAAACTTAAGGTGCTTTATGCAACCGGGCCCTGGACTCTGTGGTGGCCAATCAATGTGTGAAAATGATGTCTCATGCTCCCTGAACCACTCTTTCACAATTTGAGCCTGATGAATCCTGGCATTGTCATCTTGGAATATGCCTATGCCATCAGGGAAGAAAGAACCCATTGACGGAATAACCTGGTCATTCAGTATATTCAAGTAGTCACCTGACCTCATTCTTTGGGCACATAACGTTGCCCAATAGACCTCCAATCCAATGGGAGGCTCTTACCTATTTGCTTAGTTAAATCCAGGTGGTGACTTTTGTTTGGATGGGCAGTGTATAACGTGGTTCTAAATACAAAAATACAAAAGTAGCAGGAAGAGGGGGGTGCGATCAAACTCATGTTCAGACCAAACATAAAACCAAGTGTGAAAAACACGATGCAGATTGCAATGATTTCTGCTGCCAGGCTCATGCTGCTCTGGGAAGAATGCTGAACTGCTGATTTAGCATAAAAATGCTGATTAAAGAAGAGTTTTATCACACTAAATGCCTGACACAAAGCTTTTACCATCTCTCTCACACACACACTATTTCAGATGGTTTTTAATACATAATTCTACTGGAGGCTAATCCCACTTTACTTGCCCCAATTAAGGCAAGAAAGGATAAAATGATGGGGTAATTTACTATTAAGGATTGTGTGTTTCTCCTACACAAAAACACATGCATAAACCTTACCTCAAACCAAGATTATTTTAGTTTACTAAAATTAAAACTTTGAAAACGGCCCTGTTCATTGAAATCAAATAAAATATTGACCTACAAATTATGGGGAAAAACTTAACTAAAGGAAAAATTGAAATGTTGCATCAAAAATAAATTGAAATAAGTTTAAAGCACTAAAATTATAATAATAAACATAAACTGAAATAAAACTAAAATAGAATATTATATAATTAATTAATATTATATATTATATTAATTATTATATATAATTAATTAATATTATATAGCAACATAAAAAATAAACAAATAAATCATAAAATGACAAAAGCATATACCAAAATTGCTAAAACTTTAACTAAAATTAACATAAAAACTAAAGATCTAAAAATAAAAGCTAATTTAAAAAAAATAAAATAAATAAAACTAAAATGAAAACTATAATAACTCTGCCTCAAACACACTCTTATATATCCAATCACTTTTTTCGTTCACTGTGGCCTCATGGGTGCTGTGTTTTTAATGAGCTGTGCCAAAAAGAGCAGTGAGGCAGCAATGAGCGCAATACAACCGTGAACACAAACACCATCAGTCACGACAGCAAATCATGAGTATATATGCGTGTGTGTAAGAGAGTGAGGGAGAGAGAGAGAGAGAGAGAGAGAGAGAGAGAGAGAGAGAGAGAGAGAGAAAAAAGAGCTTAATTCCCAAGGGATCTATGTAATTGATTATTCATTGAGGCCAGTTTTCCACAAAAACAGTAAAGTAAAAAGAAAAACAACTAAGTAAACAGAGTTTTGAGTTGCTTTAGAGAGATTAAATAAAACTTTGCTGATCTTTTTTATTAATTAATTAATCATCTATGCTCATTACTGCAATATCAGATGCCTGTTTGGAATCTCGTCATTTGATTGTCTTCAGATTACAGCTAGTTTCGTAAAACAAATATAAAATGATTGTTTAGCCAAAATGAAAATGTAGTTATTTAATTTCTCTCACATCATTAATACAAACATTATTTTCTTAAGGCTAATTCTCTGACAAACACTAACAAACTTATTTGTAGGAGTTTGTAAGATCAGCGTGAAACACTAATATCCTGTGGCTGTTCTGGCCATACTGTATATCAGCACTTTAAATTGTTTTTCATCCAGACCACTCTGCTTTATGTATCCTGTTGTCCATATTTGACACTGGAAGGATACGACAGATTAATGACCTATCGGTCAACTTCTGTTGTTTTATATTAACATATGGTCACCTCTCTGACTTGGATATAACACACTTATGAGTCTGCTATTATGCTGAATGTTCCTCTACAGTAATTGCATAATTCAGCCACAAGAATCCATCAATATTTCTCAAAATGTGCAAACTTTTGCACTACAAGACCCCAATAGATGTCATTTATTGAACTCTTCCAATGAGGGAGAGACAAAAATTCCAGAAGTACGACCCATTACCAGGTGTGAAAAGGTGGAAACAGTTTGAAACTGTGATTTTTCTGTTTTGCAGGTACAAAGCAGGTTACTTTTATTTTACTTTTTACAGTTTTGGTCGCATTATCCTTGCAAGTTATGCATGTCTATAGGGAGAAAAAAGCTCATGGATTTTTTTCTCATTGTGTCTGCACAGGGTTTGTTGTTTCATTCAATATATGATATTACTTGCATAATATTCATTAATTGCACATTGGTCCTTCTCTAATGATTTTTGTCATTTTGAATGCATTATGTCAACCTACTGTAATGTCAACTATTGTATTTGCTATTTAAATATAACATATGATGACTTTTTACTTTAACCCTTAACTATAGAAGTAATTACAAAATATTTTAAATATTGAAATATTTTGAAATGTTTGAGTATTTGTACGTACTAATTTAAGTATCTGAAAACAGCAATGCACATGATTGAATTATGTCTAAAAAGCTGAGAAGTTTTCAAATTAAGAAGTTTTTTTTACTTTGACTTCACTAAATAAGCTTGTAATATTAAGTTTTAAATTCATGATAATATTCATACTTTCTAATTACAATTCTACTCACGAAACAATTAGGCACATTTATATGCATTTACACAATGTCTAAAGCTGGATTCATACTGATTTGCTGGATCAGTGTGAACTGGCCTTAAAGTGATAGTTCACCCCAAAAATGAAAATTCTGTCATCATTCAAACCTGTATAAATTTCTTCTGATGAACACCGAGAAAGATATTTGGAAGAATGTCAGTAACAAAACAAATTTTATCCCCCATTTACTGCCATAGTAGGGAAAATAAATGCAATTGCAGTCAATGGGGTATGAGATCTGCTTGGTTACTGACATTCTTCCAATTCTTCCTTTGTGTTTAGCAGAACAAAGAAATGTATACAGGTTTGGAACAATCTGAGGGTGAGTAAATGATGAAAGAATTTTCATTTTTGGGTGAACTATCCCTTTTAGACCACAATGTATGTCTTGAGTTGATGTGTAAAGGTCATCTAACAGAGTTAAGTGTGTATATTTAACAGACCCATCCAACACAGAGCTAATGGACACAGACAGAGAAACACATTCATGCTCTGAAGTCTATAGGTCTCTAGATTCACCTGACCTTGTCCTTTTACTGAAAAACCAGAAAACTCACAGCAATAGGGGGAGAACAAGCAAACACACAGAATGCCCTCCCCCAGATCAATTGGGACTTATAATATTAAATGAAAAAAATGTCATGACTTTCTGTAAGACATGATTAAATCTACAGGATGTAGTTTTTAAGTCTCAGAATAGTTTACAATTCATCTTAACATACCTAAACTGCTCCATCTGCCTATGCCTGCAATTACACATTTTAGATACCTAAACTAATACCAGCAAAGTTTTATTTGTCAAATTCATAATGACAGGGCTGCAACACTTGCTGAAAATGAAATGTGCTATAAAGGTGCCATTAATGCAACATTTAGCATCAAATTGTAACTCACTCTAACAATCCGGAGCATTTATGATTTAGCACCATATCCACTCAGGCCTTTGGCCCGTTCTTTTTGCATGTTTTAAATACAGTATATTCGGGTCATTTGTTTGAGGCCAACTTTATTAACTAAAAATATGAACTACGCACTAGATTTATTTCTTTATAGCTGTCACAAAAACAGCTGTCTCATAACTTGTTGTAATCACTTTGTTGTTTGTGTATTCAATCAGTGTGAAGTCACTGATTTCATTCTTCATTTCACTTGACAAAAAAACCTTCCGTTCAAAAAGCAAATTTGATTCGATGTTTACATGTCTACCTAATGCCCATTTCTGACATATAGTCAAATAGCTTATGAGAATAATTATATCAGACTACACATCTCACAGACCACACAGTCTTTATTTTAGTCACTGAAAACATTTTCACAGATATAGTTTTAGTTCATAGGCCTCAATAAAGTGATTGTGAATTTCTTAGTTTTTCTCTCTGGGATGAAACGGTAGTGGTTAAAACCAATCACATAATGGGTTGTGATTTTTAAACCACAGAGACTCAAAAACCCCTCTGCTTTGTCCAGATTTTGTTCAAATGACATCACACACATTTGTTCTATTATTTGACTTGAAGTGTATACCGAAGCCCTAATAAGCATCAGCAGAGTGTGTGTGGAAGCCTCTTATCTCTGTCTCACAATACACACAAGACTAACAGTCTGAGAGTCTGTCTTCCAGCTCTCCCTTAGGACAGATCTGTACAGAGAGATACATAAATGATAAAAATGATAGAGAGAATATATATAGTATAAAGCCATACTCTCGTATTCCCACAGAAAACATCTCAGGGTGGAGTGAGCTAGCCTCATTATCATCAGAAGCTGCTGTGTGATTCTTTAGAGATTGCCATCTCTCTCAACATAGTGTGCCAGCAGGACAACGAGAGAGCCAGATAGAGAGAATGTAACAGAGATTTCACAGAACTGTTTTAAGACATGCCAGGGACCAAACTGCACCACAGCAGTACAAAAACAGAAAAGCCTCTTGCCTTTTGCTACACTGCTTACAAAGCTATTCACTGATGTTGGTTTATGCACGCAGTATTTGATTGATCTTGTGGGTCCACCGAAATGCATTGTCTTGATTCGAAGTTACATGGAAAATTTGGGAAACACAACCTTCAATCTTTACTCAATAAATTAAACATTCTACAGCTTGGCATAACAGAAATTCATGTTAATGCTTGTTTTGTCCTATTTTAGGTCAGCCCAAGTTTGTCTGAGGCCCCTTGGTTGAGGAAAAAAATCTAAACCTGCTTCTATCTAAAGCTTTTAGTGAGGAACAGCCAAAAACAATACGTTCTTAATGAAAATTGTGAAAATGAAAATCTACCTAAGTGTCTCGCTTGTGTTCACCTGAAACAGCACATCATGATGACAGGTTTGACTTTGATGTCAATGAGAATCAAGCTGATTTTAATTGAGCGCAACTGTGAAAGAAATTTGTGGCAGTCTGTTTCTTACAAAAAGCTATTATAAGGCTCCAGAAGACTTTGAATACAGATCATTAATCACGCAGACTGCTTCTAGACTGTGATTGTGTCCACAATCACATTTACACTATGGAAAACAGCAGCCTACAAAGTATTTCCTAATAATGACACCAATAGTAAATTATCATATAGCGTTTAGGTTCCAGTCCAAAACAAAACCACCCTCCCCAAAACAAATGAATGAAAACAAAAGCATTCCTGCCCGCTAGACAACAACAACGAAGAACACGCCCACCCCCATCACAAAGCTCAAGAGGGTCGTGGGGGAGCACAGATGGCAAATAATCGCTCATCAATACGAAAATAAATGTATGAATGGACGAACCGTGTCGGCTCAGAAGGGTGTAAAATATAGCGGAATGGCTACACGTCTGTCCTTTCGAAAGGATCACGGTGGACTCAATTATGAAAACGCTTGCACTCGTTTGAAATGAGCCAAGAAAAATCTAGAAGCTAATGCACAATAGTTTGGAAACGTGTGTGTGAGAGAAAAGGAGAGTCAACAATGACCCACTGTTTGGTCCGTAGTATTCACAGAAAAACACCGTAAATTCGACACATTTCTCACTATTAAACAGTCATATTTGGAGTAGAAAAGGGATCACTCCACAAAATGGACTTGTTATTGGCCATATTTGGAGTTCCTGGAAATACATATTTTCCCAGCTGTTGCTCTTCCGCTGTTCAACCATGTATGTTGAAAGGTTTTCACGTGTAGCTGGTAAACAAATACAAGCATCGCTTTGAATGCCCTGAAATCGACTTCTGTTATGGCAAGCACGCGTACACCCTTTAGAAAGTAAACTGGTTTTTATTTTAGTGGAGGTGAAGAACTAAAACAGTTTTTTTGACGTACGGGTTGATTACTTTTCCTTTAATCCTACAAATACCATGGTCATACGGTTTGTGGGACCATGGTAAATGTGTGGTTACTATAGTTTCCCTAAAAATAAAAAACCCGTTACTATAGTTAAACAATGTTGAACTTCCTACGGCTACCACTGTAAAGGTGCTGTTAATAATACTCTTGCAAGTTCCTGGTAATGTTTTGTTCTCATTCCTTTAGTGCAGAACAATGTTCCACTCACCAAATTTACCTAACGTTACTTATAACTACCCCATAATCCATCATATAAACAGTGTTTCAACATAATGCGTGTTGTATAGACGTTATGCCTACCAGACTTGAGGGTGGAGATGCAGTTCCAGCCGGTCTCTATTTCCCTACATGACTCCCATAGCGACAATGCATAGCCCTCCGCCGTAACCCATGCGGGGCTCAACAGCGCAACAACGTCCAGGCAAAGTGCGAGGAACACGCAGAGGAGAGCGATTAGTTTAAACGGCCGGAACACGTACACCTCGTTTACGGACATATTCTCATAGCAGGCCGTCTCTGGATTCGCTCGTTCGCGTTGTGGTCAGGGGCAGAGATGTAAGGCTCGCACTTCAGCTGCGAAAGTTTGAAGGTCTGTGAGGTGTTGAGCCCTGCGTGCCTGTAATACTTTCCTCTACGCGCTTACCAGCAAACGCTCAGCACGTAGATGAAAACGCGCCACCCAACGGCCAATAGAGGAACATCTCCAAACATAAAAGAAATAGTGAGGTTTTGTAAATGGAGTAAATAAACATTTCAGATTTAAAGTTTTGTGGTTTCTAGTCCATGTCTGTTAGCTTATCTAAAACGATCTCATCTGGATTCTTCATGTCTGCACAAACTTTTCCCAATTTGTCCAAACTCTTGTTTAGAATGATCATACTCTGTCTAGCAATTACAAGTGACATGTTCTCTGTATATTATTTTCTGTAAATGTAGATGTTTGAATTCTGAAAATGTTACTTGTTTATAGTGCAGATAATTAAGATTTCCTATTCTTAGAGTTATCTATTTGTGTATTATTATCCAACGAAAATTATTTTCTAATATAGAGAAAACAACTTTTGCTATTGATTGTGATTTTAATAGCCACATCAAAGATTAACAAATATTGTTTGTTATTAAAAGGGCTTTGCAATACTGTTGGTTATGAATGAGAATAAATCGTCATGAAACAAAGCAAATCAGGTTTAACAGTGGCAATGTAACTTATAATGCTACTTACAAAAGGAATATACCCTTCACTGTGTTGCACCATCACCTGTTATTTAAATAAATTGCAATCAAGGCTGTGCCATATTGTGAATATATCACAGCTGAGGGATAATTGATGTGATACAGAGTACCTGCATCCCCTTACAGCCATGGCTGCATTAACAGTATGGCACAGCCTTGATTGCCGTATTGCAGTTCCATATAATTAAAATAATTAAAGACACGTGTTTGTTATTTTTTAAGACATAGTCCCTAACAAGTAACATCTAACAGTACCAGAATGTTGCTATGCAACAAGAAAAACAATGGGTGTTGCACAGCAATACTAATAATAGCTTAATGAATAAAGCATGCATAAGAACTAATCATCACCCAAACTAGCTATCATCGTTATAACTAGGGGGATGTTTCCATAAACTACCCCAGCACCTAGGAAACAGGATGTCTCTCAAAGTGATATTTCAGGTGGTAAAAATCTGTGACGTTCTCTGTTCTCGCCACACTCCACAGGAGCTGTAACAGTGTCTGCAGATGTTAGTGTACTTTGTAATTGCACTCTATGCACAGACTCCCTTCTGACCTTAAAGCACCTGCGTCATTTCGAAACACACTTAAAAACCTTAACCAGTCCTAGACTCCTAGATCCAGTTTCAGAAATGAACTGATGTCTTTTTAATAGTAATACTTCCCCCCCTGGAACTGTTTTATAATAGCATGTTCACCCCTTTTACCTTTACAAGGGCATTTTAGGGCACTTTAAGGGCAACCATAAAAACATGCAATATTTTGTCTATTTGTGGGTTTATTCATTTACTGGGATCTCAAAGAATTTATATCCACATAAAATAAAAACTGCATGTTAGACCAAAGTCATCTGGAGTCTTCAGTCACGACACAGCCGCAACATGTGAACCTTATCCTGACATAATTAGCTTTGCCCTTTACCAGCTACCATTAAAATTAGCATGTCATAAAGAGATATGGGAGTGGTTGGGAAAAAGGAAGAAAGAGAGAGTAAAGGCTTTTTGAGGAGGAAATCACAGCTCATTGATGATTTATAATGAGAGAGACAGGATGAATCCTTTTAAGATCCCTTGCTGCACCAGCAGCTTAGAATCGGAACAGAACATCATCATAAGTGTATGCGAGCACATGCACGCACACACCTAATCGCAAGCCCAAACACACACATGCATTCATTCACATAAACACATACATTCAAATTGCTTTTCCCAACGCTTGACAGTACACCTGAGCAACACATCTTGCTCTGCCAACTGGGCTCCCTGTTTGCTCTTGTCTCAAGGTCTGCCTTGTTTGCATAATTGCTTTTTTCTGTTTATCTGTCAGCGCTGTCATTGAATTAGGTAAAAAAATTCAGATTGTAAAACAAAATGTGTGTATATAATTAGATGGACTTTTATCAGTATAATACTGATATCGCTTATTACACAGAAATGATTTATTCACACTCATGTCATTCAAAACCTGTATGTAATTCTTTCTTCTGTGAAACACAAAAGAATGTATCAGTGGTTTTGTGTCCGTACAACAGAAGTCAATGGGGGCCAATGATGTTTGTTACCAATGTTCCTCAAAATTAGTTATTGTTTTCTGCAGAAAAACAGTCATACAGGTTTGGAATGACACAAGGGTGAGTTAAATGAATTTCTCTTTTTAGGTGAGCTATCATTTTAGAGTACAGCATATGGTCTTAGATGTAGAAACCTATCACTGGGCCATTTCAACTTGGACCAGTAAACCAGTTCCCAAATCCAGACCTCGTGACCCCCCTCCCAGAATGTGTTAGATCTCTCTTTATATAAAACACCTGACTCAATCATCAACCTTCTACCAATGCTTGAGATGTCTCCCTAATTAACACACTAACCAGCTGATGAGTTGAGTAAGGGGTTTTATAAGGAGAGATCCAAAACATTCTGGGACGGGTCCAGAGGACTGGATTTGGGAACCACTGCGAGTAAACAATCACCGGGTACACCCTATAAACTACCTAGCAACTGCATAAGCATCAAAACCCACTGGAAACATTACCAACCTTATAGTATCGCCATAGCAACCACCCACAACATCCCCAACATTTGACTTTTCCACGACCCATGTTTATATGTATATGTTTATTTTTGTGCAGTTTTACATAAACCCAGCGAAGCAGTTGGTTACAATGCATTTTATAACACCTAAGGGGCATTGTTAGGAATGACGTGAAGCGGATTTTGCTTTTGTAAAATGTTTATTCCATATGTGTAGCAAGGCCAAGAATGCAGCAACAGTGGAACAGTGAAACTTAGGCTATTACAAAGTACAAATCGGGTATTTTATAATGGATTAGATTGTGGCTCAACCAATCAGAATCAAGGACCAGAACTGACCATTTTATAATATTGATTCTATTATTATTACAATTAAAAGGATGTGAATATATTTGCTCTTTTGATGGCACTTATTTAACTGGAGTGCAATTAAACGTTAAATGTCAATCTCTTCACAGCAAAATTGCCAATCTTAAAAAAGGTCAAATTAACACTCTTGATCATATATAATCCACATGCGTGGATTATATATACGCTTTGAGTGTTAATTTGACCTTTTTTAACATTGGCGATTTTGCTGTGTTTGATTGGTTTGTGACTAAAAAGTGATTGCAATAGAAATCTATCAGCCTTTCAAACAAACCTGATGAATAAAAGCGTATTGTGAAAAGGTGATTTATTGTTGGCAGGCAATAAGAAGCTTGTTAATAGACCTTGAGCAAAATGAAAAGGGAAATAAGGCAAGAAAAGTTTGAAATGACAAGAAGGTGAGGAAATGATGACAGAATTTTCATTTTTGGCTGAACTATCACTTAGAACAACAGCAGTACAGTGGGTATAACATTGATGCTTTTAAACATATTTCTTGTGTTATTTTTGATAGGGGACATGGTTACCACCTGATGTTGTGCTGTTGTTTGTTGATAAACTGATAAAAGTTCATGTCTGTATTAATTGAACAGATGTGCATTAGTGACCTAACATGAGATTCTTTCTCTACAGTTTTGTATATTGTAAATCTGCAAAAGTATAGTTGTGCACTGCACATTATCCATATCTCTCTAATCAAACACACCTATTAAAACTTATCAGCTCATTAGTAAAGACTCCAAGACATCAGAAGAGTCAGATGTTTTATTGAGTTTAGTTTGAAGACATTATGGTGTTTAGTGTTTCCTTTAGTTGGGAACTTGGCTTTTTAACTCCAGTGATAGTTTTCCTCTGTCAGTTATAACTTACAGTATAACTGCATAACCAGAATCAGAATCAGAAAGAGCTTTATTGCCAAGTATGTTTGCACATACAAGGAATTTGTTTTGGAGCATCCAGAACACAGAAACAGCAACAACAGTACATAGAGACCATAACACAATAGAATACAGTACACAATGATTTAAATAAGGGCCTATGGGTATAAAAAACTAAGAAATACAATACAATAAACATAAGATAAAGATATAAAGAGTAAAGCTATGTATATATGTACAAGTAAAAAATAATGTGTGTGAAAGATATTTTTTCGGGCAAAGGAAACAAATGATCAGATTGTCATGAAGCTTAAGTTCAACTGTGTGTTGTTTCACTATAAAATGCTTATGTTTTTCTTTTTACAAAACTTACTATAGATATGTGTGATGTGTTCTTGAAGAAGCTGCATGGAGGAGGATGAAACTCAACAGTGGTGACAATTAACAAAAACGATGCAGCAATGTATGCTGAAATTAGATTTTTATGCGTTATGCGATAATTAATCTATTTATTGAAATGCATTGACAATTAAAATAACAACTTATCATATCAGCTTCTATATTTGTCCACATCTTCCCACACTTAAGTAAAAATCTGCAATCATAACATACATTTTTCTACGTTTTGACATTTTCTACCAGTTGATGTAGTTGTTTCCAGTTTTTCCAAATGTATATTTATATTTTGACATTACATTTTTACATCGCATAAAGGGCATATAGCAGTGGCGTTGCTAGGCCCTTTTTAGGGGAGCTAAAGCCCCCCTAAAGTTCTATTTTAGCCCCCCTAAAATATTGTGAGTAATAATCTGTACAATCTACAATCTGTACAAGAATTGGAGATCGCTTTATAGTCCCCTTTAAAACTCTTATTATGAAAATGGCGTTAGGCTGCGTTATTTAGCGCATTCTTCAGTTTACAGCAGCACATTGGAGTGAACGTCATAAGCAGAGTAACGTTACAAGGTGTGTGCATTAACGTGACATCTGCATTTTTGCCATTCTTTGTTATAAATGCGGCTTAATATGATGCGGGAGCGATACAAGACCCTTTCCCATCCACTGTAAAAAAGTTTTGTCTGCGTTCACCCCTCGTTAACTAACGTTAGTTGTTTACGTTACCTCCAGCAAAATGAAAGCATCACACCAAAGACGGCATACTTTAGAAAACGATCATGATGATATTGTAGCGCACAGAAATGTGTCATGCATGATGTGCTGTTTGATTTTTCTGCACCTAAGTTATATAGAGAGTTGACGGTAGTTTTGACAGCCCCGGAAAGACGTCGACGGGCAGATAAAGTTACGTTACTGGTGCGGCTGTGTTATTCATTGTTCTGAGTTCCGAGGAAAAAAAGTGTACTTAGAAGCTCTTTGTCGTTTTTCAGACGCTTCAGTATTTTTATTATTAATGTAAAACATATTGTGGATGCAATAGATGAACACGCAGTCATGCAAAGGAGTGACAGCGCTCGTGCTAATCAGAATGGCAGGGAAATATCAAGTTATTCCTACTAAATAATGATTCAGCAGTTGATTGTGACATTCATTATATGGATTTGTGGCTGTTGTTGTCACTTTGAATAATAAATGTTGCAGATTGACCGATTAATGTGAAATTCATTTGAATAACAATAACTTGTCTTTATGCTTTTCTGCATATTTTTAATTATTTTAGTAATGTATACAGTATGTGGTGCTTAGAGTGTGGCTATATATATATATATATATATATATATATATACAGTGCTCAGCGTAAATGAGTACACCCCCTTTGAAAAGTAACATTTTAAACAATATCTCAATGAACACAAATAAAAAAATCCAAAATGTTGACAAGACTAAGTTTAATATAACATCTGTTTAGCTTCTAACATGAAAGTAAGGTTAATAATATAATTTAGATTACACATTTTTCAGTTTTACTCAAATTATGGTGATGCAAAAATGAGTACACCCCACAACAAAAAAATACTACATCTAGTACTTTGTATGGCCTCCATGATTTTTAATGACAGCACCAAGTCTTCTAGGCATAGAATAAACAAGTTGGCGACATTTTGCAACATCTATTTTTTCCATTCTTCTAGAATGACCTCTTTTAAAGACTGGATGCTGGATGGAGAGTGATGCTCAACTTGTCTCTGCAGAATTCCCCATAGGTGTTCGATTGGGTTCAGATCAGGAGACATTTTTGGCCACTCAATCACTTTCACCCTGTTCTTCTTCAGAAATCCATCAGTGGCCTTAGATGTGTGTTTAGGATCATTGTCATGTTGGAAAAGTGCACGGAGTGATGGTGCTTTTTCTCTTTCATTATAGAGCAGTACATCTGTGAATTCATGATGCCATCAATGAAATGCAGCTCCCCGACACCAGCAGCACTCATGCAGCCCCACATAAGGAGTTTCAAGTTTCACTGTAGGCACCATGCATTTTTCTTTGTATTCCTCACCTTTGCGACGCCATACAGTTTTGAAGCCATCAGTTCCAAAAACATTTATCTTGGTCTCATCACTCCAGAGTACAGAGTCCCAGGAGTCTTGATCTTTGTCAGCATGGGCCCTGGCAAACTCTAGGCGGGCTTTTTTGTGCCTGGGCTTCAGGAGAGGTTTCTTTCGTGGACGGCACCCATGCATACCATTTCTCTGCAGTGTACGCCGTATTGTGTCGCGGGAAATAGTCGACCCAGTTTGGCTTTCTACTTCTTTAGATAACTGCAGTGAACTTGCATGCCGGTTTTCTTCAACCCTTCTCATCAGAAGACGCTCCAGTTGAGGTGTTAACTTCCGTGGACGACCTGGACGTCTCTGTGAGATGGTTGCAGTTCCATCTTTTTAAAACGTTTGTACCACTTTTGCAACAGTATTCTGACTGATAAGTAAAGCTTTGCTGATCTTCTTGTAGCCTTCACCTTTCTGGTGTAAAGAAATTATTTTCTTTCTCAGGTCTTGTGACATTTCTCTTCCGTGTGGTGCCATTGCTGACAGCATGAAATGGGAAGGGGTTTAACACCCTTTTATAGTCAACTGTCTGTTGGACACCTGTATAATGAATAATTCGACTCACCTGTGGTTGAATTCTTGTTAAATTAGACATATGTAGTCTAAAATTTAGCTTTGATCTAGAGACTTTCAGTGGGGTGTACTCATTTTTGCATCACCCTAATTTGCGTAAAACTGAAAATGTTGTTCTTCAAGTTATATTATAAATCTTACTTATGTTATAAGTTAAACAGATTTTATATAAAACTTAGTCTTGTCAACATTTTGGAAATTGATTTTGTGTTCATTGAGATATTGTTTAAAATGTTACTTCTCAAAGGGGGTGTACTCATTTACGCTGAGCACTGTAACTGTAGAACTTCACATTATATACAGTAGGTAATTGGTAAACAGTTAGATTTTATTATATTGCAAAAAACAAAAAGGAATATATATATATATATATACATATATATATATATATATATATATATATATATCCTCATTGGAGGCTGAGCCCCCCTAATATTGAAAACCTAGAATCGCCCCTGGTATAGTCTATATTCTTCATTAATTTACGAACACAGAAATATTAGCCTACACTCGTTTCTTAACAGAAGCAAAGAGCTAAGACACAAAGAAAGCGTTAAGCCGCTGTTGGCGATGTGATTGAATCTAATCTCGTCTCTGAGAGACATTAAACCATCATTAATGTAGATGCATAAAACAAGCCCGCTGTAGGCTATCACCAACACGCGCAAGGTCATCTATGACATTTTTCATCAAACAGCGCCATGAATTGTTAAAGGTGTGATACAGCCATAGAAAAAAGGCTGGTTTTGGAGAACTGATAGCACCAGATAATCAATTTCGCATTTACCACTCACCAATTCACGTTTCACCGCGGAACGAATTCAAATTTGACAAAGAAAGCTTGTACTAATATATTGGTAATGTCTATAACGCGTTCCCTGCAAAGACTCGGGCGCTGCCACTATCTCGCGTGACAAACAGGCGCTCTTTACGATGTGGCCACACACCGTTTCTACGTGGACACCCGAAGATGAAGGATTGAGAGCTGGAGGCAGTGCTGGATTTGCGAGGAATTGCGGTTTTTTGTGCAACGAGCTGAAAATAATTCCGAACTGATTTCAGTACATTTTTAAATCCTAAACGGCTCCTTACGCGAAATACGACAAGCATCTTTCTTCCAAAATGATAGACGAGCGAATCATATGGAGGAACTTTTTCACGCCCACACCTGAAGATTTGCCTAGACTTCTGCAAAATAGGTCAACCGAAGAACCGATTTGGACCACCACCGTTGCGCACATAGGACGTCCGGACCCCAGACTGCCAAGTTTATCCACATATCTTGGACTTTTTGTGTGTTTGCTGCTGTTTCTTTTAGCCCTGGTGATTGTGATGCTTTACCGGATGAAACACACCATCGCACCGTTGCCATCAGACGTGGAGACCGCGGGGCAAACGGAGATGTTTCCAGAGGTAGAGTTACGCGCGGTCTGTTGAAGTGGACAGTAATTAACTCGCTACAGCTTGTGTTTAAGCACAAACTACCTGACAATGTATTTGTTTTATTGTTGACCAAATCATTTGGCACATACTGTACATAACGTACTGATGACGTAACACAAAGCAATGATATTGATCGATGGATTCTATACTCATGTTAAAACCCCCATATGAGTTCAATGACTTCCATACTGCTTTAGTTAAACTAATGAGATGATACTTGACCAGTGAATATGACATACAGTACTGTTAGAGTCACATCATTGGGAGTGTTATTCATGCACTGTAGAAAGATTAAACTGACCATATTTTAACACTATGGAATTTATCCAGTAGCCTATAACATGTGCTGATAACAGCATACAAAGCAGGGAGATATTATCAGCAAATGAGAAAATCGCCGGAATGGATACATTGGGACTTCTTTCAATATAATATTCAACAATTAAATATATAAAAGTAAGATTATTGGGATGGGGCTTTAACTCCACTGCAGAACATTTGCAAAGAAACATGGTGTTTGCATACAGGGAGATTAAGCTATTATTTCCCAACTTTTTACATTTGTTTCACTGTTGTGGTTTTGCACTTTTTAATTCCATACTATTACAAACACACAGGCGAACGATATTAATCACAAGCCTACAGGAAAAATATTTTTCCAAACATGCAGTAATATGTTTTGTAACATAAAAGTGCGATTAAAGTAGTCACATGAGCAGTTATTATTTAGTTTCACATAAAAATATGATTTCATACTGACTCAACTAAAACACATGGGTTAAACTAACTACCAAATTAATTTTGAAATAAGATCATTTAGGTCACAGCACATCTTAGTCATTTACATATTTTTGAGCAATGCCCAGAGAACAAGAAACAAAGGTGGAAAACCTCATACTACACTCAAAATCTGAGAGGCATTGGGAGCGCAGGTGTACCCCTGTATAATTTTGAATAACTCTTATGTGCTAATGAAATGCTTAATTGAAACAAGCCTGAGTGAGATTAATATTCAAACAAGCATGTTGTTATAGTGTTTGGCGTGTGTTTGTAGGGGGATAAGTGGTCCGAGCTAATGCAACTGCCCTTGGTGCTCTTCAGAGCATGAAAGCTAATTGATTGAGAGTGTGCCTGGTTTAGCATCCCTCTTTTTCTTTCCCTTTCTCAGGATGGGAGCGAAATATCCAGCTGTTCTGCTGACTGATCTCATCCACTTCTCATTTGCCACTAATGCGTGGAAGGTCTGGTTCTTGTGTTTGAAAGAATATGTGTGTTGTGAATACAATGTTAAACAAATGAACAGCTGTTTGTGTATATTAATTTAATTTTGCACATACAATATATATTTGTTTTATTATGGTATATTGTCTTAATATTGCAGATGTAATAATAAACAGTTTTAATAATATATATTACTTAGTTTAATTTATAAAATATAATTTTTAATAATATATAAAATTATGCCCCAGATATTTTTTGGACATTTCCTGACAATTGAGATTCACCTATTTATGCATTAAAGCTGCCTTAGAAGACCTCTAACTTTGCCAAATAAGGTTATGAAGAATAATTTAAACCTGAAATACTCATCAATACAAACTAAATGAACTGTATCTTAAGAAACATATGACTAAGAAACTAAACATGCGTGGGTGTATCCATGAACAGAAGAGAGAGAAAGATGAAACAAAGGATGACAGAGCTCTTTATTTCTATAAAATCTTGTAGCTGTGGTAAGAAGATGGTGGTAGGAGGGAATTTTAAAGGTTACATTATCATTATAGTGCTTTTAGTGTCACTGAGGCTACAAGGACACGGATACAAAGATACAGACACAGAAGCAGAGAAAGAGATTCTATTCTTCAGCGTAAATCATATGCCTTTACTGAGATGTGTGGATTATCTTCAGATATGTATTTATTATATCTATTAGATTTGAAAAGCTGTTTTAGTGTTTTGAATGTAGCGTGTTAAATCTGTATAAGGAAGTCTGATGCTTTACTCTGAGGAAATGTTATTGAGCTGTAAAAAATGATGAAAATGGTTCTTCAAAGAGGTGCCAGAAGAACCAAGTTTGTTGTCAAAGGTTCTTAAAAACATGTCTTTCTAACCTTGTGTAGAACTTTTCTCCACTGGAAAATTGAGATTTATGAATGAAACTTTACACAAGTATTTGAACTAACCAGCACACCGTCTTGACAATTCAAAATGATTCACAATTTGGCTAGTTGGTAAACCTGTATGAATCTATATAACCTCATTATTTAATTTACGTTTTGTACAATCTGCTTATTCCCCACTAACGGTCAGGTGTAGGGGTGTGGATTTATTGTTACATTTTACATTGTTCTGTTGACTGTACAATATGTTATTCATATTCAAAATCGCCAAATCGGGGAACAGTTATGCATGGATTCTTGTTTCATGCCTGTTAGAAACCTTTTAAGACTTTTTGTGATATTCTGATATTCTTCTCATGATGTTTTGTTTTATAGCGTGATTTTCAACATGAATGTAATTTTATTTTTGCACTGTATCTCTTTCGTTACTTTTCCTGCTGTATTCATATTTTTATGGTTGTGTTAAACTTTTCTGTGTTCTATTTTTCTGTGTGCCTCTGTTTAAGTTATGTTTTGGTTTAATTGGAACATGGTAATCCAGTTCATAACTTTCATTCAGTTTAAAAGCTTTATATCAAAATATCCCTGAAATATATTATTTGTTTAATGTTTTCATCAATATTCTTATTAAGGTAAGGTAAGGAAAGGTAAGGTAAGGTTTACTTTATTATCCCTGAGGGAAATTTGTCTTGGGCTCTATAATACAATACTGCATCACATAATCCTAAATAAATAACCTAGAATAAAAACAGATCATTCACATCAGAATCATAAAAAAGCCTTACGTGGTGTTGTTTAATAGATTGCGAAAGGAATAAATGAGTTTTTGAACCGGTTTAATCTGCATCTTGGAATTCTTAGTCTCCGACCTGATGGCAGCATTTCAAACTCACAGTTCAAGGTGTGTTATATCATGCAAAATCTTATGTGCCTCCCTCAGCATAGACTTTTCATACAGGGTCTGGAGATAAAGTGGTTCTGTGCTACCCATTGTCTTCGTGGCTATTTAAATAAGATGTCCAAGCCTGGATTTCAGCTGTACACTAAAGGGTTATTTAATTTCTTTAATAATTTAGTCACTAACCTGTATGATTTTATTTCTTCTGAATTCAAAAATCAAATCAATAAGCTATACTTCAATAGTTTATTGTACTTTTATACTGCTGTACTACATACTAATGCTTATACTGGCATGATACCCACTTTGTGTGCAAAGGAGCATTCTAACACGTCCTTTTGTTTTTCACTAAAGAAAGCAATGTAGAAAGTAAAAGGCATCTCAGTTGTCATTAATGATTTTTAAACATTTCTAACACTGACAGAACTTTATTGGAGGAATAATTTGATTGCAATGGTCATTAATTGGCTGTCAGCCAACATGGCAAACTGGCAATTAAAAACTACAGGTTTTATTCGAGGATCATGGGAATCTTTTAGAATTCTCAAAATTGGTCTAAATCGCCAAATCTTGGCTACAGTTGCAAACGCAGTAAGCCATACAGGTCTCAAACAACATAAAGGTGACAGAAATTGTGGACAAATTTGGGCAAACCCTTTAAAATTATAATAAGCATTAATTGGCTTAAATATGTTTATATACTCAGGGTTTAATAAGCATTATTGCCAATGGCTCCCAGACTTCTTCTTAGACTGCCTGAGGTGATGGACAAGACGTTCCTCAATTTTTTGTTCTCTGTGAAATTGTAATTTACCCTGCCCTGTCAACTGCAGCCACTGGGAAAGGTTCGTACACTCATTAAATGACATATTTGGTGAATAAATCTATAGTACTACTTGCTGTTTCAGTGTCACTGTCCGACAGCACAGCGTCAGTACCAGCCCAGAAGAATACTGGAATGGAAGAGAATATTGCAGTTACTCTCTCTCGGGTTCAGATGGTGCCAGTTCTCTATTCTCTATTGTATTGTTCTTCAATGTTTTGTAACCCAAACACAATATCATTAAAACTATTTAAAGGCGCACAGTACATTTTTTTGCTTTTGCAGCTGAAAATGCATGAATCAGAAATCGTCATCTGCTTTTAGGTTAAAACATTTTAAGGTTTCTAGTGAGAGCAATTACAGTAAAACATCACTCAAATATTTTCTATTTATCTATATGGTATCTTAACAACATAAACAAACGTTTACAGGCACTTTTGTGACCCCCGAGTTAACTTCTGGTACACATTCACAAACAATAGAGTGCCTGTAGATGATTTCTGATAACAATCAAAAGAAACTGAGCAGAAACGTTACTTGGCTACACTTGTCTCTCCAATATTTTGATACCAAGCTCAACCGATACCAAGCTCAACAGATGTCAATGTGGCACGCACTTAATCCTTGGTGTTTCGAGTCAGATCCGTGGGCGTGGCTTGTTGGTTTTGACTAAATCTTTGGTGTTTCAAGTCTTACGAAACCTTTACCCTAACCCACACCCTAACCCTAACCTTACTCTAACCATCTAAACTACCTATGATTGTTAAAAATGACGAAAAAACACGTTTGGGTGATCACGTCTGACTCGAAACACCAAGGATTTTGTGAGTGCCATGTCAATGTACCTTATGGTTTGTGTAATGCGACCAAATACCGGACCCATTCAACAAATTGTTTATTTAATCAAATAAACATACAACAAAATTCAACAAATTGTCTATTCAATACAATGATTATACAGTAAAATAATAATACAAAATAATATTAACATAAATTAAATCAAATATAAATAGTTATATTATTAGACAATAGCCAAACACAAACTGGAAGTTAACTGGGGTCTAGGAATATGAATACTACACAGCAAAATCGCCAGTGTTAAAAAAGGTCGCAGTGTATATATAATCCACACTCTCATAGTGTTTAATTTGACATTTTTTAACACTGGCGATTTTGCTGTGTACTAACGTTACTCCTCCTCACTTTTGTCTAGCATGAAGTACCTTCGGAACACAATTGTATTTTGATTTTCCATTAGTTGGCTTCTTTTTTTGCCAGTATAAGATCAATAAAGAGGTGACAATATGGTAGGAAGCAGAGGCGCACCTGCAATTTTAAAACCTGTTAGCTCAAATGTGTCATATTAACTATGTGATTTAGATTTTTTTACATAGGTAAGGGATTTCTTTAGACTTGCAATAACAAGGTTTATCACAATACCATTGCAACAATCACAGAGCGAACAAAGTCCGACCCAAACCCCAGTCCATGTAACTATAGAGACAAATTATAAACAGGAAAATGGAACCCAGGAACAACACAACCAAATACAAACTAAAAATCAGTGAATGTATCAAACTAAGAGTCCTTGAATTAAAAACCTGTGCTTGACTTTTTACAGGTAGCCTACGTGAGTACTCCTAAAATGGCAAACATTGACTTGAAATGAGATTGTCACTTCTGCTTTACAACTGCGACAATTATGAATATAATGTGTGAATCATCACAAACGCCTATGTGATCCAAGAAGCGTTTGAATTGTGCATGTCTATCTGAAGTGAATGACATGGGAGCCATTGAAAGAGTTATCTCACTTCAGTGTCCTTGTTAAAATTTAGTTATTCATACCTTCTTATTTCAAAACATGGAACCCCAAGAGCTCCCGTTTGGCATCAGTTGCTTGTTTGTACTTTCACAGTACAGCTGCTGCTTGTGTGTGTGCGTGCAAAAAGCACAGAGTGTCTAAGCTGAAACGCTTTTGTCTCTCTTTGAGCAGGAAAGAAACCTAGAAGACTACACAAGATGCCAAATAGACTCAAACATAGTCAAAACAAGACATATTCAGGTGCAAATCAGCAAAAGAGAATCAAATAAATATAGCACAAGTCATGCATTATAAAGAACTATTTGAAATTTGAAACATAATTTGGAGTCATGTTACAGACATTACAAAAATGCACCGAGGCCAGTATCTGATAGTATTATGAGTATTTTCTTGAAATGTACCATCTTAAATGATAGGCAAGTGCATAAACATACATTGAATACAGTATATAGCACATATAGAATAATACATAGAACAGTGCATCAAAACAGTTTTACCATTCCTTACGAAACAAAAATACACACACTTGATGTGGTAGAAGTCGATCTTGAAGTTCAAAAAATCTCTCAGACAAAGAAGGTTCAGGAGTCAAGGAGTTAACTTTATTTGATCAGGTCAAACAAAGGAGATGTCCCAAGTCATCTAAAAACTTAGTGTTTTCCAGCCTGTAGTTATAGTGAAACTTAGGAAAGGAGGTGCTTTCCTAAACCAATCAGGAAATTCCCTTTACCTTTTATTTTTTATTATCCAATCATTCTCGTNTACAGACATTACAAAAATGCACCGAGGCCAGTATCTGATAGTATTATGAGTATTTTCTTGAAATGTACCATCTTAAATGATAGGCAAGTGCATAAATATACATTGAATATATAGCACATATAGAATAATACATAGAACAGTGCATCAAAACAGTTTTACCATTCCTTACGAAACAAAAATACACACACTCTAAGAAGAAAAGGTTAAAAAATGAACCTTTTGAGGTTCCTGGAGATTGCAACTGTGGGAGAACCTTAAAGGTTCATTAAAGAACTGCAGAGTTTCTTTTGGAACCCTTTTCTAGTAGTATTATTATTACTATTGTTATTATTATTATTTTAATTATTATATTACACATTATACTATAACAACATTTCATAACACATGACACAACACCATGATTCTCCATTAAATATTTATTGCGTACATGCAAACATTTCAGACAAACACAAAATTACAATACATTTTATTTAACATCTGATTGTTATATGTATGACATTAACAAAGTAAAATAATTATGAAATAAAGCAACACCACCTCACCGCATTTAAACAAACAAAAATTCTCATTTTAATCTGTAATATATGATAATTTACTCACCATCAAATTCCAAACCCTCCTGACTTTCTTTCCTTAGCAGAGCACAAGAAAGAAAAAGTTGCTTTTTGACTACACTTTAAAACTTTGCTGTAATTTCGCAGCAGGTTTGCCAGTAACTTACCGTAGATTTAATGTACAATTTTGTTTTAAGCATAAACTTACGTAGATTATATATTTTTCTTTCATAAAACAAGACAAAATATATTGGGTGACTTTTCTTGTTATGTAAATGTATCGTAATTTAATACGTTTTAAATATTTTTACAGAAAACAAAAGAAAAATGCTAAAAATGTTAATTTTGAATCTCAAAAGTCGAAGTGTTTTAATTTTGATTAAAGTAATTGAAAACAGTACTCATTGGAAAGTATATTAAATAGTAATTAAATCTACAGTAAGTTACTGGCAAACCTGCTGCAAAAACTACAGCAAAGTTTTACAGTGAAGTGTTTTTGTATGTAAGTGAAACATGACTTTGTCATTCAGTAACATTCTTCCTAACAACAGCCATAAACAGAGAGAAAGTCCATAAACTGATGTATGCAGTGCAGAGCTGTGTAAATCCCAGTTATATGATCCTTCAGTACTGCAGGGTAACCGTTTCAGGACCACAGACTGTTTTTTTTAAGTGCAATAATAAGTAATACAAATACAACACTAAAAAAACAACAAAAAAACATTTGAAATGACCCTTTGCCCATCAGCTGCCACATTGCACTGATGTAGGCGTCTCTGACACCTGAGAGAAAGAAAAACAGACTAATTAAAAAAATACCAATTAACTTTAACATCATCAACTCTGTAATTTCAGACTTCGAGCTTAATGACATCTCACACAGTAGATCACAGTAGAGGGATAAGTAGCATCAGTAAACATCAAGATGCCACAGCCTGAGGTAATAAGGATCATTCATTCAGGCTAATATTGCTGTTATTGTGTTGTCGAAAGATTTGGACACATTTTATTTTGATATTTTAGCATCATTGTTTCAAGAAACTATAATAAAGAAATCACCTTAAAACTGACCAGAAATACTATTCGTTCATTAAAATTATGTAGGCTTTTGACTCTTTGTACAGGTTGTGGGTTCCACATTAATGGCAACATGACAGTAGAGAGACACATCTGGAAAACCACAAATTCAACCGAAACATTGAATGATTAAAAGCTATACAGTAATATACCACAGTAAATTGGGAAGAAATCAATAGATTGGTTTCAGTTAAATATTCAGTCTTGTCATGTAAATAATCTTAACGCCAGTTTCCGATGTTATTTCCAAGTAGTAACTTATATGGGAAGAATCATTCTGAGTTTGCTTGAACGTAGCACTGGCTCTCGAAATCATAAGTCTCATTTTAGATGTTTGAAATAAGTTAAAAGGATTGGAGATGTTTTTCTCTGTTTATCATGGGGAAATGACATGTTTATTGTTTGAGGTGGTCCTACTCTCAATTGTTTGTGTATTTAATTTTTTTATATTAATCTTCATATATAACTAATGTAAATGTAAACTAAAGTAGGCTAAAATTATGATAATAAAATGATATTAATAAGAATTATAATAACAGCAACAACAAAACAGCATGAAAATCTAGTCCACCCTAGTCCATCTGAGAAAAGGTTCAAAAAGGAACATTGGGAATGGACCAGGTTGTAATTTGAACCCGTTTGCCAGAAAAAAAGAACTTCTAACAGTATACCAAATAACAAAGGGTTACTTATAGAACTTATAAGATCAACTTTGAACCTTTTTGATTATTAGAAGTTCATACTGTATTTGAACTTTAAAGTTCATTTTCTAACTCTAAAGGTTCAATCTCTTCTAAGAGTGTGGGAACATACTAGACAATATAATGCAATATATTAAATAATACACGTACATATTTTAGAACCAAGTGCTTACATTTTTCAATAAATGAAAAGTGGAATATAATGCACCATGTAATAGAAATAGACAGTTCACGCCAATACCACTGCTATCCACAAGGGGTCATGTATGATTCACAATTGCCGAGTGTGATCTTTCTCACTCTCCACGGGACAGACATACGTGGAGAACATTTAGTGGATTTACTTTCATTTAATATTAAATAAATTACTACCTAATTAAAACCAGTTCTAAAATACCATGTTTTTTTTAAAGGTTAAAAATGATCTTGATCCAATATCTTTTATCCCAAAGATCAAAGATCTAATTATGATTCACAGAAGAAAAAAATGTCTAATTCAAGAGGTCTGGTAAAGATTATGTAAGATATATCCTTATATAGGATCCCTGATATTGTAGAAGTTCCAGTGCTGTTTACATTTTTTTTAGGAAGTTCAGCCACCATGTAACCAAACAGCTAACATTTAGCCTACACTATGTAGAAAGTTACCTGGCACCTTAGGAAGTTCCACATTTTTTAATAGTCCCAGCAGAAATTGCATTTATGGGGCCAGTGTTACATAAAAATGTTGTTGTGTTTGAACACATGAAAAGGTACATTTTACTGAGCAGTCCAGCACAATTTCTCTGTGGTCTGTTTGATCCTGATGTTTAAACAATCCCAGTGAACCACGAACACTTTGCTGTATTCTTTTGTAATCCATCTATGTCAATTTTTGTACAAGTTCAAAGTGAATGCATGACCCGTCAGGTTTGGTGTCTCTGAAGTTTCAATGCAATTGTTACAAAGCATGTTTGCTGAGGTTTATGTCTGTGATGACGTAAGCACAGACTCACCTACACAGGTTTTGTAAGCGTTCTTTTATGTACACATCGTGTATTTGTGTCTGATTTTTTTCTTAAAAGAAAATGTCTACAAAGATGCTTCCTCTTTAGAACACTGTAGTTCTTTTTTTTGAGGGGCATACATGGTAACGGAGAACATTTTTCTTTTAAATAAAAAATACTGTACATACCATAAAACACAGGCACAAACTAATCAAAGTATTCAACTTTATGACTGTTCTAATGTCTGTGGATGTTGATACATTTTTCCAAAATTGTGTGTTCCTACAGTTCGTTAACAATCCATAAACACAATTAGTCTATGATATCCTGGTCTTGTAGTTTTCTTGATCTGTTTTTTTTCTGTGTGTTTGTGAGTGTACATGTGTTATGGTGAGTCATACTGCTTATTAGCTCAAATTATTTGCTACATGCTGTTGCCAGGAAGGTCTATTATAGCTGGAAAAATCTGTTGGCATTCCAGTTGGTGACGGGTGAAATAGCAGCATGTACCATCAGGGGTTAACTGGCCAGTGTTGACCAGTCAACCCTGACTCATCTTTTAATTCTTTTAAATCTTTTAATTGACAGCCAATAGTCGCTGAATAAATACAATCTAATGGAGACGATATTCTCATTCCACAAAACATTAGACAAAAGTTGTATTGTGTGAATTTTACATTTTACATTTTACATTTTTACAAGACTTTACATTTTTTAATGCATATCTGTGCTTTAGGTTTAGGCCCGGTTTCACAGACAAGGCTTAAGGCTAGTCCCAGACTTAAATGAATGTGTGCCCTGTCTTAACTGAATATAACTTGCCCAGAAATATCTTAAGATATATCAGTGACATTGATTTGTCTCGAGATGCACACCGGTAATGTATTCCTCTAAGGCATTTTTATAAATATCTTAATTCAACTAAGGCATAGTCCTGGCTTAAGCTAAGCCTGATAAACCTGTCTGTGTGAACCAGATGTGATCAACTACCATATGATGATATATTTTCAAATAAAAATGAATATCGAATGAGAAAAATTAAAGGTGTGGCTTGTTTTTCCACTGCAAATTCATTGGTTTGATAACAGACAGACAGGCGGAAAAGAGGGGTTAATGCTTTCAAACTGATTTAGATAAAACTTGTTTCAACTTCAAATTTTCTGAATTTACTTGTACAGATGAATTGTTCACCATGCACTTACAAAGTACAATTTTATTTCCTGGGGACTGCTGACTGCCTTCTTCACCAACCATGCAGGCAACAAAGCGCTGGTATTTTTATCTATAACTATGGGGCGACTTATGGCGGCAAGTGATGCATAAATGTTCATCATCAACTAAAACAAGAGTTAAGAGCCATTCATGACTAGTGAAACTGGTAAACACCTGCGTTAACAATGGCAGCAAGTGTTTAAATGAGGGATGGTTTCTTTTGCCATGGTAATTGCCTTTAATCTCAGTGAGGATCTTTTATTCTGGGCTAAATTAGAGTCTCTTAGACAGACCTGACATGCAGTCGGCCCGTCACACACACACACACACACACACACACACACACACACACACACACACACACACACGCACGCACGCACGCACGCACGCGCGCACGCACACGCACACGCACACGCGCGCACGCGCGCACACGCGCACACGCACACGCACACACACACACACACACACACACACACACACACACACACACGCACACACACGCACGCACACGCGCACACACGCACGCACACACACGCACACACACACACACACACACAGGATAAATTTGTGATAATGCCAGCCACACAGCATGGGCACAGAAGAGGGTGGGTATAGGGCACTGTTCCCATCAATGCCAGCACAAATTATAACACATCAAAGAGTCTGGAAAAAGATGTGGTTCAGATGCTTTACAATACTAATATAAAAGTTTTGAAAAGTATCCTGGAACTACAAGGGAACATTGTGATAAGTTTTTGGATTGTGGTACCATTTTACTGTAAAACCAATTTCCAAAAATATTGCACTATGATACATGCATCAGATGGCTGTTTCAGTTCAGTCTATGTTTATGGTATCTGTCCCTATACAAATAAAACAAAATGAATGAAATGAAACAATTGCCCTCTTCATTCCAATCCACACAAAATACACTATTACAATGCAATAACAGATCAAAGGAAATCCACGTCATGTCTTTTTGTTTAGCTTTTCATCACTTTCTTTTTCATTTTTGTCATCATCAACATCCTAGCCTGCAACACACACACAAAGAAACACGTTCAGCCCTGAGTATTTTATACCCTTCATTGTAAAGTGTTTAATACTATTGCGTCCCTTCAGTAAATGAAATAAATATGTAAAGGACTAGTTTGTCAAATGTAGAGTAACACCACACAAGACAAATTACACTGGTCATTATTTAAAGCAAAAAGGCACTTGAAGCCATCAGCTACTGTGGTTTAAGGTGTGTATAAGGCGTGTTGAGAAGTGGACCGAACACTATAACGCTTGACCTTGAGTGTTTTATTGCTTTTATTCAGACAGAATGAAACCATTCAGAAGAATCAAGAACATACCCATATTACCCATCATGCAACTCAATTGCTCATATAGGTTAGGCTAGGAGTGATACCTCATGCACCTTGTTGAGAAGACACGTGCTATTCCTTTTCTTATATACAGTGGCGGAAAACGAATTCCGTGGACTGCCATTAAAGGAGAGACAAGGTATCTTGGGACCAGATCTCACACTATTGAGTAGACTATACAGAATGCAACCACCTTTACATCCACATACAATCTTTTGCAACATAATAAAAACCCGTAGACCACAGTAGCAAACAGTGTTAGGGGTAACGCGTTACAAGTAACGTGCGTTACACAATAAGAGTACTTTTTAAGTAATGAGTAATGTAACGCAGTTACTTTCTAAATTTACATATCGATACTCGAGTTACTTTTCAGTCTAATCATTGATTTATATGACATTTATATAACAGTTTTTTAACTGCAGAAGTGAAATTCTGGATTAAAAGTAGTGTAGACATGATCGCTCATGGTTGCGCAGAAACAGTTGCTAGTCAGACATAGGCAGTGTTGCCATGTCTGCAGTGCTGCAGTGTTCCGGCTTCGTACTTGTTACGCAAATCTGGCAACCGTTGACACAGCGATGGGAGGCCAGAGCTCAGATGCGGAGCTATAGTGTGGCCGCACTCGCCACCATGGACAAAATGCCTGCAAATGCCGGTCGTGCTCAATAGATAACTTTCAGATCGTGAAATTAGTGCAAGTCACGACGAGTCGCAACAGCAATCAATTGCCCTGCAAGTGCGATCATGTTTGGAAGATAACTTTCAGATCGCGAAATTAGCGCAAGTCATGACACGCAACCGCAATCAATGGTCTCATGCCTCGTGAATGTAAACATAAGCTGTGTTCGACTGTTTGTGGCGCTGCACGCACAGACAGATCTGCAGATTTATATGGGCATGGTCACTGTTAGAAGAAGGGTTGGGGAGTGGGCAGAGCACAGGAGAAAGAGAGGAAACAACTGTCATCTGTTAGTCTCCTCACCAAATACCAGCATATACATAATATGTTAAATGTAATTTTCCCCTCAAAATAATATTATATAATATTAGTAATATATTATATGTTAGATTAATCATAATTTCGTATAACATTATCGAGTTGTTTTGGCTCAACAAAGTGCTCAGCAATGCAAAGAGGATCTGTCATATCGCTTATATATTACTTTATATATATATAAAAAAAACACCCATATTTGCCGGCCAAAAATCCTCCTTTTCCCACACAGTGTTATACGACTGGAAACTACTCTGCCGTCCCAAAAGCTCACCGGCGCCATCTTGTGCAACTAGCCGTGCTGTCAGAACACAATAAATATGGAGAGCGACACCGAAGTTAGCAGTGTCAACAGTAGGCAGAGTTCTGATGAGGTGGAGGACTACTGTTCAGGAAATATTGGAAATGTGTTTTTTAAAGAAAATAAAGCTGTGTTATAGGCTATATAGGATTGTTAAATGCATTACAGTGTTAAACACTAAAGAACAGCAAAGTCTGGAAAAGCATGAGCATCAGTTAGGTGAACGTAGTAAGTAACACAAAAGAAACGCAAAAGTACTTTCAGTTACTTTCCACAAAAAGTACCCAAGTAACGTATTTAGTTACTTTTTTATAGAGTAACTCAATATTGTAACTAGTTACTTTTAAAAGTAACTTTCCCCAACACTGGTAGCAAATACATATTAATGAACTGGCATGAAGATGCATCAGAGATGCGGCATTCTTCTAACACAAAGAGGTCAAATAATCATGTGTGAAGAGACTTTTGGTCATAGTGTTATTACACATAATACACGGTGGACACATCAGCTAATCTGACCACTCACATATACTGTAAATCAGAGTCTTAGACAGGTTTGGTATTTTCTACTCTATCCTGTCAGCATGCGCTGGTCATCATTTGGAAATATGACTCATTGAACTCATGTGTGTGTGTGTATGGTGTGTCCACGTGCATATGTGTCTAAGCGGAAAGGTGTAAACTGGACAAAGGATATGATAGTTAGAGTTTTTCAAAATTATGCATTTACTTTTAATTTTAGAGGGAATAGTATTACTTATGGTATTACTTATGGTATTCATAAAAAAAGACATTTATGCAGCTGACATTTAATCATGTTTATATGATGTTAGTTCCTTAGGCAGAGGTGGGTAGTAACGCGCTACATTTACTTCGTTACATTTACTTGAGTAACATTTTGGAGAATATGTACTTTTTAAGTAAAATTAAAAGTGTGTACTTTTACTCTTACTTGAGTAAATTTCTAATAGAAAATCTGTACTTTTACTTCGTTACATAACTTACATTGCGTGACGTTCCTTCGTTCCTTCATTTTAAAATATGCATTATAAAATACGTTGTTTATTTCAAGGTTGTCGTCTCTTTTTACGGGCATTCCCGAGTGATCGATTCTTTGGAGTCGATTCTTTTGAAAGCATTAATTGAACAATGGGCAAAACCATTTGAATAGGCTAATGAATCAGTTCAAATGATTTGTTCAGTTCGCAGCACGATCTGAATCATCTGAAGCAGGATTACTCACTCCTCGTAGCGCGAAACTTAAAAACACGCAGAACACAAAGAGCGTTGGATGAAGTGGCTATTAATCTATATCTATACAATCAAAACTGCAAATGTGTCATATTGTTTGCCAGCGATGATAAATGCCCGCCATTTGCGCGCAACCGCGCGACCTGTTCGTCAGACACCGCAACATGCGCGTTACCTGTCAGACACAGAGACGTGGGCTTGCAGAAATGTACATTTGAAGAACAGAAGGAAGAAAACTGGGCGTGTGGTTCACTGTTTACTGTTTGTTTACAGGTAAGAGCGTTTCACAAAACACACGTGACACAACACGAGAAAACATGAGCTTTGTTCAAAAATGTGTATTTCATTTAAGAGAGCACTGCAGATGTTCTACATCATCTTAGGAAATGCTCTGAGTTTAGTTCATGCTTTAGTTTGACATGGTCTATTATTCTAAATAAGTTGTGTAAACTACATTGACATCAGGACTAGATGAAATTTACAGAAATGCTTGTCTCTTCTGTGTTTGTCTATTCTTTAGTCTCTCTATATATTGCAAAGATATCTGCTTATGATAATTAAAAATATTGATTAAAATGTAATATTAAAATATTGGTGTTAATATTAATTTAATGTAGTAGGCCTATATAATCAGATACAAAGTAACTAAGTAACTAGCTACTTGAGTAGTTTTTTCATTGCATACTTTTTTACTTTTACTCAAGTAATTTTTAAAATAGTGACTTTTACTTTTACTTGAGTAACAATTTCTCTAGTTACTTGTACTTTTACTTGAGTAAAGATTTTGGCTACTCTACCCACCTCTGTCCTTAGGGAACACTGTTTGCCTCATTTGTAAATTGCTTTGCGTCTGGTAAAAAGCTAAATGACTAAATGTAAATGTAAGCACAAACAAGTGTCCTTGCAGAGAAATCACAGGTGTTCATAACATTAAATACAGACATTTTCTACTAACCCTTGACACTCAAAAGGTGTCCAAATCAGGCATGTTTTACTTAATTTTGATCAATATCTATTTTATTTTATTTTATTTGAATATTCTTATATTTTGTTTTAGCATATTAAGGCAACATATTCTAAGGCAATTATAATACATTCTGACATAGCCCCCCCTGCTTGCCAAAAATGACACTGTGCATTTGTTTCAATGAACACTTCACATTAGGAGGCACTTTCTTTTCCACCATGTGGACTGTGAAATGTCGGTGTAACTTCTTGCTACTACTGTTCTCAAATCTTTCACCTAATATGATGGAAATCTCTACATGTGTAACATGCATTATATATTAGGTTTTTATAATACCATGTGCAGATGGAATATTAAATTGATTCTAAGTGGCATCACTTGTCCTGTCTGCCATATGGGGGCTCCACAGCCCCTGCAGTGAGTGGTGTACACCTGACTGAGCGCCACTGCGTCTGGGTCAGCTGGTCTGTGTTAGTGCCATGTCACTTTGGATTTCTTCCTGTTTCCCGTTTGCCCCCCCCCCTTTTTGTCTTCAATTCTCTCTAACTATCTCCTCTTCCTCCTTCTTGCCCTCAGACATCTGCTACTGTCTCTTATCACCTGTTTATAAAAACTCCTTTACCAGTTTGATTTCAAATGTCAACATTACTAAATGCACCTTACATTTACATTTAGTCATTTAGCAGATGCTTTTATCCAAAGCGATTTACAAATGAAGTGAACAACAGAAGCAATTAGAAACAACACAAGGACAGCAATGCATAAGTGCAATCCAACTGGTCTCAGTAATCGCATTTTATTGAGCTAAGTACCAAAAAAATGTTTTAAGGAAAGAAAAAGTAGAAAAGAAATAGAAGTCTGAATTATGGTGATGGGTCAGGTGTTAGCGGAAGAGATGTGTTTTTAGCAGATTCTTGAAGATGGCTACAGAATCTGCTGATCTTGTAGCAACAGTTAGATCATTCCATAATCGTGGAACAGATCCAGAGAAGGTATACCTTGAAGTATAAGTTTTCATTTGCTTTACATTTAATTCTATTTCTGAGAGTGCACTTGTAGGAAAAAGTGTAACAGTATTAACTATCAGCGATATCTATGGGTTTAGGTGTTTTGTGCTATTTTAATATTCAAATGTCTGTGAGAAGAATTTATTTTTTTATATATCAACCTGTTTATGTGATGGGTATGATTTTGATCATCTTTGGTGGCTAATTTAAAGACATTTTGAGTAAAACATTTTGAGTTAACTTCATTAACTCTTTAATGAAGTGCATACAAAAGATGAGAGTTGTTTTCCGGTTTCTGCGTGTGACATTCGGCATAAAGCCTATTGGGGAACTCAAGCCATATCTTGAGAATAGAATAGAATATAAACAAGACCTTGGGTGGACTCTGGGTTTTAACTATAAAAGTCTTCTTTCTCTTTTAGAAGGCAACAGCTGTAGAAGTGTAATTGAGATTGTGGTCAGTTTGAATCAGAGTAATGTGTGATATCAGCAGAGAATGTGGAGACAGCTGAGGATTGAAGAGGGAGAGAGAGGCATCCAAAAACAGGCTGCCCCACCCGGAAGCACCAACAGAGACCCTTTGGAGCCATTCGAAGAGCTCTTGATTTTCTTGCTGAAAAGTTTCTGTTTTTGTAAGGAAAGGAAGAAGACAACCAAAAATTAATTTCAATTCAATTTTATTTATATAGCGCTTTTCACAATGTGCATTGTAAGAAAAACAGAAAAACACAGTAAAGCTTAAACACAGCACAGTGCATGGTGTTTATAGAACAAGCAAGATCATTCCGGCATAGTCTCCCGGTGAGCAAGCCAACACTGCCCTGTGGCGAGGAACCCAAACTGAAATGATAAATAAATGGAGAAAAAACCCTCTGAAGAAACCAGTCTCAGCCGGGAGGGCCAGGTCTCCTCTAACATGTCACAGCTGCACTCAGTGACTTTGATTAAAGGTTACTGAGTAAATGTTTATGAAAAATAGGGAGAGCTTATTAGTTGTGATTTAGGAAATGTTTTGGTGAAACTGTTTAGGCCTAATTTTGTATTATTTTGTGATCGATATCAGACAACAGAGGAATGTTACAAGCAGGGAAAATAGTAATGGCATAATGTAACTGAGTGAAGCTATAACTTCAAACTGCTGTCATGTGATGATGGACAAAAAGATACATGACCATCTAACTCACTTGAATGCACATTGTAATTATGACTCCTGAACATGTATAAAGTATCCTTCCTGAGGGACTCAATGACAAAAAGTGACAAATCTTAAACAATTTAGACATTGAGATGTCACAAAATAATTTGCATGAATAAATGCTTGAATATGTCCAGTGAGTATGTGTGCATAATGTTCTTATTGTTTTCCATTTGTGCCATTACAGGCAAAACAAGAAAAGATGAAATAATTGAGCCTTATTACAAGGGATGGGGATAATGTGCTTTCATGTGTCAGCAAAGGCAAATCCCTTTTCTTTTGAATATTTTTGTCCTTGTGGTGTGTATGTGCATGACCCAATTCTGAATCATTGATAGGTTGTAAAAGTCAGGCACCAATAGCCTGGTGGTTAGTGCGCCGACATATAGCGCTAGTATGCTCACGGTGACCCGAGTTCGATTCCCGTCTCGTGTGGTCCTTTGCCAATCCTGCTCCCCTATCTCTTCCCAGCACTTTCCTGTCATCTCTCCACACAATAAAGGCAAAAAAGTCATGAAGTCAGATTTTCTCATCACAAACCAGTTCACGTCCATCTTAAATAGGCCTTTGACAGACACAAACCTGGCCTTGGTGCTTTGGGGCCATAAATCTCACCAACAAAACATTGCTCTCCTCCCATTTAACAATGCATTCTAGTGACTCACAGTGATGTCACAGTGAAGTATGCTGGCATTACTGTTAATCAGATGTTACTGTGAAATTTAACCATGCTTCAACAGTATAGAATTCATAGTGACTGTGCCAGCTGTGTCAGGAACCCAAATGTTTTATTTGATACAAAAACTATTGTTGTCACTAAAGCGTTTGTGTAACATAGAAAGGTTGTAACATCACATATAGATGGATAATCCTTTTCATTATCTATTTGACACTCATCTCACATCACAGGACTTGTGTTTGCTCAATGCAATGGTGCAAATCTTTGATTCTTTGAAGAGGTCATGAATCTATACAACACGCGATGAATTACTTTGTCCCTTGACCCATAGCAGCTTTCACAGTTAAACACAATCTTCAAAGGAAAATAAAAGAATAGAGATGTGTTTGCATTGTGTGCATTTGTGTTGCCATGTGTTTTGTCTGTCCCAGCCATTGTTGAGTTGGTAGTCCAAAAATGTCACCGGCTACTAATTACAAATTACTTTTTTATTGCAATACGATTACTAATTGCTAACGGATAATTAAATTTCTCATAACCTATGAATTTTCAAACTCAACAAGACAAAAGGATAGGCAGCAATTTGCCATTAAAAATGTCTATTAAAGGAATGTCAATTGTAAAATCAATTGTTATAAACTTAATAACACATGGCAACTTTTGTTGTTGCACACCTCTTGTTATTAGTTCATGCCATGCTGCTGTCTCAAATTCTTTAAATTGCTTGCGGTGATTTTTGTAAAAGAATTGAACTCTGATTCTAATTTAAAAGTGGGTAAAACTTTACATTTAAAATAAGGTTGTATTTCGTAACATTAGTGAATGCATTAGCTAATATGAACTAGCAATGAGCTATAATTTTGCAGCAGTTATAATTATTCTTACTTCATGTCAATTTTAGCATTTACGAATGCATTTTTATTTTATTTCATTATAAATTCAAAGTAACAATTGTTAACATTATTTAATGCACAGTTATTGTAAAATGTTACCTGAAAGTGTTAATAATCACACTGAATTTGTCAAACATAACTCAAACAAGACAACAGGGATTAATGTTACTCTGCTGTATTATTGAATTGAAGGGGAAACTTTACTCAACTCAACTCAACTTTATTTATATAGCGCTTTTTACAATTTTCATTGTTACAAAACAGCTGTACATGAGACATATTGGCTATAAGCAAAACAATTAAAGTTGTACCTGTAAAAACAAGAAAAAGGTGAAAACACAGAAGACAGACATACCCACATACAAAACACTCCACACACACGATATGCACACGTACTAACACACACACATGGACGCGCAGACACACGGACGCGCACGGACACACACACACACACACAGACAAGCACGCACACACACACACAGACACGCACGCACGCACACACACGCACACACACACACACACACGCGCACACACACATGCACACACGAACACACGCACAGTGAAAGCACACATTTAAGATAAAGGAGAGAGAAACACAGGGCAAATATTAAACAGACTATAAATTCCTATATGCAATATTAATGAAGTAAAACTTTAAAATTCTAAAGCAGCCCCCCCAGCCAGGCAAATAGTGCAAAACAGTATGCAAACGGTGGCGAGGAACACAAAACTCCAATCGAGAAAAAAAAAAACTCAGGAGAACCCAGGCCCAACCAGGGGATTCCAGTTCCCCTCTGGCAAAAGCTGCTGCCTCTGCATAAGCTTGAAGGGCTTGCACAACAAGGCTAGATAAAAATAAATAAACTTACTAATAGGGTAAATTATAGTTTTAAGATTATCATTAATAATCTAATAGCATTTGAAATTTTGTAGTGAAGTCAAGTCACCGCGTCATTCTTTATCCAGCTCTAACATCTCAGCTCTTGTCAGGTCGCCGCTTCCTATTCTCCGCTCTACCATCAGGTCTGGCCATGAATTGCATCCTGCTCGCTGTGGTAACCTTGGAACAATGAGACAAGACTGGCTGAGAGTAGATTACTGTTCTGCACTCTTTGATGCAACAAGTACATCAGTTGCGTTTATGGTTCCGGTTGATCTAACTAATGCAGCCTAAACCCTCAGAGGATTTATATTATGGAAGTGTAGTGTATGCAAGATTAAAAAGATGCGTCTTTAAACAGACAGAGTGTGTCTGCCTCCCGGACAGTGCAGGGAAAACTATTCCAAAGTTTAGTCTTTACTTGGAAGGTGAAAGAATATACAGTATTTAACAAGTAACAACATTTCCAAACAGTAGCTGTAATAAGATAAGAGATTCCATATTTTGTCATTGTAGTCACATTTGAATGGTACATTTAAAAGCAAAGTAAGCCCTATTACATGTGACTATATATTCACCTTTGTGCTGTGCTATTCCACCATCACACCGAATCGTTCTCATTGCTTAATCGTTCCACGAAGTGTCGATCCATGCCAGTGTAAACTGGTCCTACTCGCCCCGCGCGGGCCTCGAACCGGCATCGGTCCGGATGGGAGACGGGCACTCTAACGAGGAGGCTAAAGACCGCTAGAGCGTCTCTGTTGGTCGGGGAGTGAGGTTTTACACACTGCACAGCTCTTCACTAGCTGGCCTCCGTTACACTAGCTGGTACGTAGATGGTTTCATTTTCCACCACAGGGCTGATAACGGAAATTTTTAGAATGTAAACACAAAAGCGTCACACGCTGCTTTGGTAACACATGAGATTGAGCTAACGCCTCTGGGCGCACTCATTAGCACGATTCATGGTTAGGCAACCGTGCCGAAAATTCCAACCCGAGAACTGTTTGTAATCGTGTCGTGTCGAACCAGGCTCACGTGGAAACATAACTGTAACCGTTTCAGACTGTGCTTAGAACGGTTTGGCGCGATGGTGCGAAAGAATACGAAAGAATGGAGACGGCTGGTTGTATCGCAGGTCTCCACCGAGCTGCAGCATCCATCACAACGTTCTAAAAACATACTAACCAATAACTGTCTGTTTTCTTGTCTATTAAATAAAAATATTTCATGTTGTTCATTCTCTCCCTTGCTTACTTCTGCTTTAATCCTCCTAGTAAACTGGCTATCAGTACTGTTTAGCGTGTTGAAAAAATGTTAAATGTGCTTTGGATAAAAGCGTCTGCTAAATTATGGAAAATGTAATGTAATGATAGGGCAAGTCCTGTAACTGTTAGTCATGCATTTGCGATCCTCTGGCTGGTAACGTTAGGTTTGCTTTAACCTGTTAAAGGCAGGGTGGGTGATCTTGTCCAGAAACATTTTTTGTCATGTTGACTGGAAATCATTTTACATCCTGATAGCAATCAAGAAGTATAGTGGTCAAATAATATTTTTATAATTATATATCGTCTGTGAAAGGAGTAGGACCCCAAAACGTTCGCCCAATCAAAACGTTCTGGGCTGCGTTTCCCAAAAGCATTGTAGCCTTAAGTTGATCGTAGCTCCATTGGTGACAATGGTTCTAAAATCAACTTAAGGCTACGATGCTTTTGGGAAATGCAGCGCTGGCTGAACGCTGTGACTGGTCATGTGTACATTTTCAGCCAACATATTTTGCATACCACTGCGCACCCTGTTCACGCAGACATCATACATCATCAGCACGCTCACGTCCGCTGTGTCAATGTAGGGAGAATGGCGGACAATCAGCAACAATCAAACTTTCCTACGGAACCGACAACAAGTAAATCTACAAAATGAAAGTCAGTTTTTGAAAAAGCAGTGACGAAAAAACGTCTGGATCTTGAAAGAGGAAAAACTCGAATTAACATCGGTTCAGCTGTTATACGATGGAGACAGCTCCGGCAGGCAAACGGTCTGAAAGAAGATACCATGGTTGCTCTCTTTCTTTTGGACAGGTATGTACAGAGTCGGAGCCCACAGTAAAATCGCCAGTGTTAAAAAGGGTCAAATTAACTCTCACAGTGTTTATATAATCCACACTTTGAGAGTGTGGATAATATATACACCGTGAGTGTTAATTTGACCTTTTTTAACACTGGCGATTTTACTGTGGGTGCACAAAGTGAGGGGGCTGCTATGTTTAGTGGGGGGGCCAGGGTTTAGGGGTTTAGAGTGGGCTGGTGTCCCGAAATTTCATTCTACCCATCAGATTATCCTACCAGGCATGCACACATCAATGTTACGTCATTTTCTTGCGCTATAAAATCATACTTGTTTATTTTATACTGCTACGGGAATCTGATTGTGTATTTTCGTTGTTAAATCATTCTAGGCCTACATATTTATTTAGTACTGGTAGTACAATTATAGGGTATTGCGCTGTAAATTAATCATGTTTCTTTTATGCTTGTAGGATAATCTGACAGGGTATTTACGATGTAAATTTATTTAATGTGTTCATTTTAAACTGGTAGGACTATCTGACAGGGTATTTTGCATTGTAAAATCATCCTACCTGTTTATTTTGTCGATGTGGTTTAGATTATAGCCTAAATTTTGCCCTGCAGTAGGAAAATCTGACAGGGTAGGACAATTCGAGGTTGAGACACGGCACATAGGCTGAGGTCTCGCTCTGTTCTGTTTCAGTGTGCGGCTCTTCTGGTGTTAAGAAGCGGCACTCCGCCATGCCCCAGTTTTCTTCTCAAGTTTAATTTTTAACAATTTACTTCTTTATCAGAGATAATCGCGGAAAACCTGATCTATATGCAACGTGGTAGGCTAACCAAATCACACTTGTAAAAGCGGCACATTCGCACATAATGAGTGCGCGAAGAAATCCATGTCCGCACACATCAGCCGCGCACTGCCTTTTTCATTGAGAGCCAGACATTTTTAACTATATCACAATAAAAAATCTAGTTAAATCCTGCCTATGGGTGCCCAATACCTGCGAGTTGTAGATACAAAGCTTTTCATCCAGTGCATGCTGCCGTTTGGAAGTTTAACAATTCTAAATGTCCATTTCGAGGACAGCATTGCATATTTCGCATAACTTTTTCAAAGCTAATAAATTGAACTGAACTAAAAGACATGAAAGACACTGTATGAAAGACACTGAAACTGAAAGGCTAATTTTTTATATCAACTTGGAGGAGAGCAAATGTTGTATGACGTTTTGACAAAAAGAACTGGAAATACACCGATCATAGCCTACATAAATTCAGCGGAAGTTAATAAATGAAGATTACTAATTTAGACGCATATATAGAAATAAATATATAGAAAAATGTCAAAAGCAGGCTTTAAAGAAAAAGTGACAGAAAAAGTATACAGGGGACTGTTCCCCAGTAGAGCTTTATGTCTAACAAAACGATCGCATCATTATAACAACACTACAGAGCGAGCTCTTGCTTTCTGATAGACAGCCTGTATCTCCACTTGTCACCGTCTGCATAATAATAATGCCCGTTCCTTGTTAAGCAATGCATACAGAAACATTGCCGCTGGACGCAAGCAGCCCTTTAGCTTGTGTTTTTAAGAACACATGAAAGTACAGCACAAGACAATGTCTTAAAATCTGTTAACGAATAAATAAATTATTTTTACCCTCTGCTCTTGTTGTTTCTTTAATAAATATAAACCAAATTCATTCTCCAAATGTTTTTTTAATGATTTCGCCTTTTATCATTTTAAAAAGTGAGGGGGCACAGCGACTGAAGTGGCCGGGCCATGCCCCCTAGTGCCCCCTCGTGGCGCCGACTCTGGGTATGTACATGCTTCGAAAGAATTTAATGGATTTAGTTTGTAATTCGTTACCTGGATTTACGAAATACATTCATGTGTTTGGAGGAGGCGTGGCTTTGAACGGCGAATCGCATAGATGGTGGGATTATAATTTCAGTGCTAGCAGGCTAAAGTTAGCACATTTCTAAATCAACCACACCACCTTTAAGTTTTAAATGGCTAAATACATATAAAAATGCTGACAGCTAAATTTTAACTTCTGCTAATATTAATACACCACTATTTGTATACTGTTCATTTAGTTGTGCTAAATATGTTTTGTTTATATGTAATCTATTATATATAATGATATTTTTCTACATTTATTGACTCTCTCCCCATAAATGCCTGCCTTTGAATGATGTTTATTAGCCATTGTAGTCAAGAAGGTGAATTGTCCAGGAGAAAGGGCACCAATGGCTAAAATAATCAATAAATAATGGATGCAGATCATAAGGTGCGCCACATCCAGATTCCTCTCTGGTGTGAGAATTATGCTCAAAACAAATGTTTTGTAGACACTTTTTTACGGCAACCTCTAACTGCACACATTAAGCGTGTACCTTTGGGTTCCATAATAAATAAGGTGAATAACCGAAGCAACCTCATTGTGCAGTCATCTCTTATTTTACATATACACAGCCAATAGCGTCTTTGACTGCGGTACATTCAAATAGGGTACATTCACGACTCATTACCAGTAAATTAACTCATGAAAGGAGATTTTTCTGGATGCAACCTGCACTAGGCGTTGACTGTACTCAGTGGGTGTGGAATTGGGCGGCGTTAGGACCGCGCAGAACGCCGGTAGGGAAACATCGCAGGCAGAACAGCAGCTGTAGCGGCAGACAAAGACACGGAGCACAGCTCGATCCTGCAGCATCCACACCCACCCACCCACCCACACTACACACAGCAGCGCTACGCTGGTAAGTCAAAGACCGGTATACTTTTATTTTAGAAGACAAGCATGTTGTAAAGGTCTAAACACATTTGTTCCAGTTTATGATGATATTATTCTGGCGTTTAATGAGTTAGGTTATGTATAAAAGTATTTGACTTGGTAGTATTAGATTGGGAATGTTGGTAGATAAACGTAGGTGGTTGAAGACAACTCTGACATATAAAAATAATTTTGTGTAAAAAGGCATTTTGTCACTGAATTCATTTATTCTTTAAAGAAATAAGATGTAACGTTTTATCCTTAAGTAATTCATAAGAAACAATTTACCATATTAAAAACCCTATAGGAATGCTTGCAGGATTCATATTAGAATGTCTATTCATTCAAATTGTAATTTGTGTAACTGTAACCTTTATCGTAGCCCTATTGGTATAGTATTGGAATAATGCCATTCTACTACCTAAAGGAAATCACATGTGGTAAGCTGTAAGTTTTAAGATCCACATTTTTTCCAAATTATGTAGCTCAGAATTATTTATCGGAGTATACTTATATCTCAGTATATTTTACTGTAACAGAGATACTAAAATGGTTGAGTACTTCTTTACACTCAGTGGGTTGCGGTCTGTATGTGTGCAGTAGTAGACCCATGCTGAATTTGCTGTAGTGCAGCATGTGCCAAAGGGACACAATGGAACAGGCTTACTCTGGGTGGATGGGTTGTTGTATGAGGGAGAGAGGGACTTTCAGACTTTCACTTGGAGACCATTTGCTGTTTACTATGACTGATTTCATTCCACTCATTGTGTGTGATTTAATGTGATGTGGTAGTGAACTCCATACAATGCAGCACAGGGAGGTGTGCGACATCATCATTTTCGACCACCCCAAAACTCAACAATAGTTTATCTTTTTGTCATCTGTACTTTACTTTTTTGGTGTTCACCTTAAAAAAATTGTGGTTCATTGACATTGTTACTGTGGATGGTATAACACCATGGCAATACAATACAATACAAATTAATTTAAGTAAGAGTTTTATTTTAGCGTTTTTACTGCCCCTCATGTTGAAAATGTCTAGGCTTCTGTTTTCCAGACAATAAATGTGGATGGGGACTGGGTGCTGTCAAGTTCCAAAAATGACAAGTATCAATAAAAAAGCACCACAAAAAGTAATCCAGACAATTAAAGCGAGAGTTGACCTTAAAAATGAAAATTCTGTCATAATTTATTCACATTCAAGTTGTTCCTTACCTTTGTAAATTGTGTTGTTCTGCTGAACACAGAGAAAGATATTTGGAAGAAAGTTTGTAACCAAACAGTTCTGGGGCACTATTGACTTCCATAGTAGGAGAAAAACTACTATGCTAGTCAATGGTGCCCCAGAAGTGTTTAGTTTACCACAGTCTTTAACATATCTTCTTTTGTGTTCAACAGAGCAAATCATTTTATACAGTTTTGGAACAATTTGAGGGTGAGTAAATGATAACAGACTTCTCATTTTTAGTGATATAACATCATATGCCTAATATGTGCTATATTCTAAATTTTATGAAGCCATACAGCACCATTTACGGAGCAAAATACACTTTTTATGTCGCATTTGAGCTTGACAGTACCAGTCCTTGTGCATTTTCATTATAATGAAAAAATAGCAGTCAATATATTCAGCAAAAATCTCCTTTGTGTTCTATGGATGAAATGAAGCCCTACTGGTTTGTAACGACATCAGTAAATGATGACAACATATGGGTATAGGCATTTAATAGCAGTAGGGGTGCTTTCTCTAATAACTGTCATGAACTAGAAACACGCCTATGATGCTACACGTCTTGCTGAGTCAGTGGGCTTCAGTTGTGTTGTGTGAATGTTTGATTCATCTCTGCCCGTCATGGGTGGGTGGGTGTGTGTAGCCTTTGTGTCAGCTGTGGAGCAGACCCAATTCCCCTCTGCATCACTGATGGCAATAAAAAAGCACTCAAGGTGTGCAGTCTGGCTACAATTAAGATGTAATCCCTCTTTTTTTTGCTATTACAGAGGGACATGTGTCGCAGGATTAGACATTAACAGACCTATAAATCAGCAGTGATGCAGAACAGGGATGGTCACCTCTCACACACACACACGCACACACGCACGCACGCACGCACGCACGCACACACACACACACACACACGCACACACACACACACACACAAATGGGGCGTTGTCGCAACACATTACATACGTTTTTCAAAATTGGTTTGTGCTTTAATGCTTGATTGTACGTTTAAATTCTTACAGCTTTATATGTTTGCCGTGCCCCATGTCTTTGTTTACGGCTTTTTCAGAATTATTGTATGCGTGTGTATTGTGTGTGTTCTAAGGTGAGACGATGAGAAGTAGTAGCCAGGCCTTAATTGGAAAAGCTGCTCTGATCCCCTCTGGCAGTCACACTGGACACAGGCCCAGGTCTAAAAGCCACAGATCGCCCTGTTGGCAAGACAACCACACAGCATCATTGTGCTAACCGCTTACCACAAACGCATAATAGCTTCTATCCAATAAAAATCGCTGATGTTAAAAACATTTTAAAATCTAATATACAAATTATGGTGCTTGCTACAAGCTATTGTTTTAACTGTTGCTCAGACATTTTTGGCATTTGAACAAACTCCCAACCCAACCTTCAATACATGGTTTGTCAAATCTTGTTAAAGAGTGCAATACTTGTTTTAAAAAGAATGAACATATGAATCATTTCACATTGCAAATAATGAAAAGGATGACATTTTTTTGCTTTTTGACTCATCCTTGCAAGATCAAGTACCTCTTTCAGAAAAGGAAAAATCAGTTTTGCATCTTTACTTTGAGGCAAGATCATGTGATCGTCCTTTTTTTGAGAGTAGCATTGTGTTAATAGACAGTGTAAAAATCAAACCTCTTTTTCCTCCACTGACTTTAGTGCAGCGTTTGTTGATTTTGGACGGAAGTCAAATAAGCGCTGACTAGTAACAATCTAACCCTCAGAAATCCCATCATTACAGGCTAAAGATAGAGGAGGTCAGGTTTTAGGTGCTGATTAAAGAGCTAATTGGGTGTCTTCAGGCTAAGTAGCACTGACAAGTGTTAATAGGATTCCTTGAAATAAATCAATATAGAAACCTTAAACTAATTTTCACCAGTCCTAAAGGATTTGAATATGTCACCTTTATAAGTACAGTATATGTATGTTAAGTATATGCATGTATTTGTTTGTGTCTATAACTATGAAAGTAATAAGCACAGTACACAGACAAATATTATGTGAACACAAACAATTATTTCATGATTATTCATTTGACAGCCCTATTTTATATATCTAGTTTTATTTCATGTGTGTTCTCTGCGGTGTTGGAAAAGATTGCACCAACGTCTACAACCGTGAGAGATTTTGATATAAACTCAAACAGCCAAAATGAATACCAGCAAACAGCAACAAATGCCAGTAAGAGTTTATCAGATGTTCATGCACAAATGTGGTGCTTAAAATAGATCTCAATACTTTTATGATGCACCCCTTCACAGATGTCTTGGAAATGTGTGTTTGCTTACTAAGAGTATTTGTATGCAAGTAGTTTACAACTACTTTGATTTGTGATCGAGGTCACAAATAAAAAAATTGCTGTGGAAAATGAAGTAGGTTAATCACTAAATGTAAACATACCGCAAAAGTGCTCTGTCATTAACTGTCAGTAACTCTACTGTTACTTTCTTAGCCTTGGGCAGTTTGTGCATATTTGGCATTTTCAACATCTCAGATTTCAATCAACACTTAATAATGCAATGATTGTTGGACAAGTGACTGTCTCTCAGTTTTGAGATGCTTTAGAAAATAAAAAACACACTATTAAAAAGCCACACTATCAGTGAATCAAGAAATAATACTGAATGAGTTTTGTGACTAAGTTTCACTTATGGTCTGAAATTTATAGTGGTGCTTGCATTAGAACACCACAATGATAAGCAGAAGACACCTATGCACACACACAAAGACATGGCTAGTGTTGAGTTAAACTGTCAGTATCTCTCATCACAGGGGGTTGTATTGTTAAATGACTGTCCCTTTCCAGGCAGAATAAAACAAAAAAAACAGAACCTTTAATCACCCAAATCCAGGACATGGCATGCTATTTACTAGACAGGGACTAGGGACAAGTGCTATCGACTATCAGAGCGTTCCAGAGACAAAAAAAGTTTAAAACATATCAGGACATTGATGACTGGATATTGGCTTTGAATAGAACCGTGTGTCATATGAGGCAGAACTGTGTGAGCAGTATTTTATAGATCCAGTGTTAGTTTAGGGGGTTATGGGGGAGTATTATGAGGGAATGTGTGCTCAGATGGGGAATGGGGTAACAGAATGAGAATATTGACTAATTCTAGGGCAGCAGAAGGTGGGTGGGAGGGGCATGTGTGACTTGTAAAAGTCTTGTCGGGGGTGGGAGGCCTTAGTGACAAAGAGATGCCAGATGACCACGGTTTATGAAGTGGAATGGGGCATAGATTGGTCTCAAAAACACACACACATGCAAACACGGACACTCACTGTTTTTATAGAAACGTCTCAGTATTTGTTATAAGTTCTATAATTCTATAAGTTCTATTTTACACGTAAAATGATTATTACGTGGCAACAGATGTGCTTTATTCACTATTATACGCTGCACCTAACAATTCAACATTTTGAACATTTTGAAAAACATTTTGTTGCTGTTCACAGTTGATCAGGGACTATTTTTTTGCTGCGGAAGGAAGGCTTTATGTGATTTTACATCATTAACATTGATACATATTTTTAGGCTATAATATTTGTATTGCGTGGTAACTGTTTTATAAAAGCAATAAGGTACTTGGGCACGATACGAAATAAAGCACTGCTTCTCGTGCCTTACTGCTTACTTATAAATAATACATTAAATCTAACCCATGGTAAAATTTCTGTAGCAATCAGCCTAATTCTGAGTTCACACCAAACGTGAATTAAGCGATTTGTGCCAGGCGATCGAATGACGCGAATCGGGCGGCGCTTTTGATGCGCATTCGCATGTCATTTGAGCAGGAAATTTTGAACTCGAGAGAGAAATTTGCGCGAAGAGCTCATTGACACCCACTGTTTGACATGTCCAGACATGCAATGTTTTTCACATTACTCGCGCGAAAATAACTATTCCCACGAATAATAAAGAGCGAGGAACGCAATCCTGTTTGGGGTGAACACAGCATAAAAGTCTTTGCACATACAGTCCGAAATTTTCGTATGCGTTTTTTTGTATTTGGCTCTCGTTTGTACGGTGTCTCTGAATTGTTATAAAAGGCCACTCAAAATGCTTGCTACGGATGCGAAAACGCAGAAAATCGAACCCGGTCCGAATTTTTTATGACGGACGAAAATATCGAAGGCAGTGTGTAAATGTGGTTGACAACAACGAGAGGTCGTATTTATTTTTTAACGTGGGGAAATTTCGGACACAAATTTCGGACTCAATGTGCAATGGGCTTAAGAGTCTACACACTATTATGATTTTCTTAACCCTAATTTTTCTTCATGTGTTGTAAGACAACTAAAGATAAGTAATTCAGTAGATATAGAGTCTTTTCTGTACATTAAAAGTAGATCAAAGTTGTGACTAGTGACTGTTAATCCTATTGATAAAAACAACAAAACTAGTCCAAAGATAGTAAATACAACTTGCATTCTTGTTCTGGAGTCTTTTGAAGTCATATGACGTAATACGTTTTTTTATAGTCAAAAGATTTAAAACATTAAATCATGTCCCCAAAATTTGTGCTTCAGTTGTGAAGTTTGCACAAATATGAGACACAACCTGATAAGTCAATGATGCTACAACAAACTTCAAATCGGTCTTATATCTAGGCTCTGTATAACAAATGCTTTCTAAAGTATTCAAATACCATTTACTGGCAAAATCCCAATGACTTCCATATTTGCTGTGAATATTGTGAAACATATTGTGAACACATTTTACTATATTTAAATTTATCCTATAGAATTCTGGCAGTTTTTTACAGTGTGTATGGGAGAGACTGTGTGTGTTAGCTAAGAGTTTTATGTCCTTTCACTTGCTTGATCACTTTGTCCTTCAAAAACGGTTGATGGGAAAAGATACAGTTTGAACGGCTGAAGAGACAGTTACACTCTTATTACACTCTGCTTCTTTCACTTTCTAGTCTTTCTCTTTCCTTTTGTGAAGGGGTAGAGAGAGTTCTGTTTAAAAAGAGCAGCTGTGTTTTAGAAGGTCTGGCGCTGGTCCACGAGAATGCTGTGCCCAGGACCTGACTGCTTTTCTTTTAATCATAGGGAGAACAGGAACATTGGGACAGATATTGAGTTTTAACTGGTTTTGCATGAGTCAAGCTCTTCAAAATGATGATTGGCTGGTCAGAGTCTTCGTATCGTGGAATTTTTAGACACATTTTGCTGTGTACAACTGATTTACCACCCATACTAATGGATCAGAGTCACAGTTTAAAACGGGTAGACAAAATGCTCACTGGGAGACTGCATTTATTTATTTATTCATTTATTTATTAGATATTATTTATTATAATGATCTTGCTTGGTCTATAAACACCATGCACTGTGCTGTGTTTTACCTTTCTGTGTTTTTCTTATTTGCTCCTGTAAAGCTGCACGAATAATAAAGAGCGAGGAACGCAATCCTGTTTGGGGTGAACACAGCATAAAAGTCTTTGCACATACAGTCCGAAATTTTCGTATGCGTTTTTTTGTATTTGGCTCTCGTTTGTACGGTGTCTCTGAATTGTTATAAAAGGCCACTCAAAATGCTTGCTACGGATGCGAAAACGCAGAAAATCGAACCCGGTCCGAATTTTTTATGACGGACGAAAATATCGTTGGCAGTGTGTAAATGTGGTTGACAACAACGTGAGGTCGTATTTATTTTTTAACGTGGGGAAATTTCGGACTCAAATTTCGGACTCAATGTGCAATGGGCTTAAGAGTCTACACACTATTATGATTTTCTTAACTCTAATTTTTCTTCATTTGTTGTAAGACAACTAAAGATAAGTAATTCAGTAGATATAGAGTCTTTTCTGTACATTAAAAGTAGATCAAAGTTGTGACTAGTGACTGTTAATCCTATTGATAAAAACAACAAAACTAGTCCAAAGATAGTAAATACAACTTGCATTCTTGTTCTGGAGTCTTTTGAAGTCATATGACGTAATACGTTTTTTTATAGTCAAAAGATTTAAAACATTAAATCATGTCCCCAAAATTTGTGCTTCAGTTGTGAAGTTTGCACAAATATGAGACACAACCTGATAAGTCAATGATGCTACAACAAACTTCAAATCGGTCTTATATCTAGGCTCTGTATAACAAATGCTTTCTAAAGTATTCAAATACCATTTACTGGCAAAATCCCAATGTCTTCCATATTTGCTGTGAATATTGTGAAACATATTGTGAACACATTTTACTATATTTAAATTTATCCTATAGAATTCTGGCAGTTTTTTACAGTGTGTATGGGAGAGACTGTGTGTGTTAGCTAAGAGTTTTATGTCCTTTCACTTGCTTGATCACTTTGTCCTTCAAAAACGGTTGATGGGAAAAGATACAGTTTGAACGGCTGAAGAGACAGTTACACTCTTATTACACTCTGCTTCTTTCACTTTCTAGTCTTTCTCTTTCCTTTTGTGAAGGGGTAGAGAGAGTTCTGTTTAAAAAGAGCAGCTGTGTTTTAGAAGGTCTGGCGCTGGTCCACGAGAATGCTGTGCCCAGGACCTGACTGCTTTTCTTTTAATCATAGGGAGAACAGGAACATTGGGACAGATATTGAGTTTTAACTGGTTTTGCATGAGTCAAGCTCTTCAAAATGATGATTGGCTGGTCAGAGTCTTCGTATCGTGGAATTTTTAGACACATTTTGCTGTGTACAACTGATTTACCACCCATACTAATGGATCAGAGTCACAGTTTAAAACGGGTAGACAAAANTTTTTTCTCCATTATTCAGCATTGGAGTTTGGGTTCCTCACCACAGCAGAGCAGTGCAGTGTTGGCTTGCTCACCGGGAGACTGCATTTATTTATTTATTAGATATTATTTATTATAATGATCTTGCTTGGTCTATAAACACCATGCACTGTGCTGTGTTTTACCTTTCTGTGTTTTTCTTATTTGCTCCTGTAAAGCTGCTTTGGAACAATGCACATTGTGAAAAGCGCTATATAAATAAAATTGAATTGAATTGAATTGAACAATTGTTGATTTAACTGGCAAGGGACCACCCTGGAGCAATTACCATTCCAGCTACAGTACCATTTACCAAAAAATCTGGTATTGTCTGGTTTATTCTGCAGGATTAATCTCTTTTTGTTATTGTCTGGGCCATGATAAATAATTCTTAATTTTACAAAAAAAGTTAGACCTGAATCCGACTTTTTAAATATGCAATACCTGTATACCCATACTGTACAACATATATATAGGCATCATACATCATTACATAGGTATAATTTCTAATGGAGTGGTCTCTTATAGGCAGCAGATTATGCAGCCTCTTAATATTTCATAAGTGATATATCTATTCATAAACATCACATACACTGAAAAAATAATTACGCTGAAGTTACTTAAAAATATAGTGCATCATTTTTGCGACCAATTTTTTAAGCCAGTTCTACATGAAATTTTAAGCAGCATTACCTTAAATTCTTTAGTAGGCATTGCTTAAATTTTTGAGTAACCCTATTCCCAGCAAGGGATTTTGCTTCATTTTTTCGGTTGGTGTGACTCACAATTTTAAGTTGTTTTTACTAACACATTTTTGTTATTTCTACCAAAAAAGTCTAGTTTACCCTCATGATCAAATGTAAGCTTATTTAGATTAATATTTTTATGTTCTTAACACCTAAAATACAGAAACAATGGACAGCTGTGAAATGCTAAAAGCTTTATTTTTTCACTGAATAATTTAAACATGAAACATACAGCAGTTCAGAAATGTACATTTCATTGTACAACAAAAACAAATAAACGATACTAAACAACAGACATTCTGAAACATTATAACAAGTAACCATCAACATGGCTAGTGGTTTTTAATGGTTTTTAATATTTGTGGTGTTGTATGCATGAGTGTGTATGTGCGTTTGATAACCGTGTATAGGGTTATGTTATTTATATAATGTTTGTGTGTGGTCTTGTATGCTTGCATGTTATGTGTGGTGTTGAGCTGAATATGGAAATCTGGAGTATCTGGAGATCCCCCCTCTGGTGATTACTGTGTGCTCTGCAAGGTTGATTAACTTCACCATTATTGTCCTGAAACAAAACAATATGATATTAATGTATAATATAAATTTAGAATAGTATAAAATATATACATATACTGTACATACTGATAATTAAAAGAATGTAAAGAATCAATATGAACTGGTATGTTACACACACAGGTCTGCTGCATCATGTGGATTCTGCATAAGTTCTTACCTAGTTCTGTATAAGTTACTCACTATGAAAATTAGGTCTCCCAAGATTTTTTAACATTCATTCAGGAATTGGCTTTCCTAAAATATAAAACAAAGATATTAAAGTCACATAATGGAACTTTACCAGAACTTCACAACATCGCCATAATGTAATGTCACATTAACAAAGTTGATTGTACTTAACACTACTGTGTTTTGTTCACTTACACTGCTCAGTATGCAAAATATGCGTTTATGACACACACAAACAATTATATAAGTACTACAATAAAAGATAAATTAATCACTAGTCTTAGCCGACACAATTCTCCTCTATCGTGTCTGCAAAGTGACAGTGTGCCGTTTTAAGGAAGTTTCTAACCAACACAATGCACAGAGATTTGAGCCCGCTGTTCCAGCCTCCGCCTCGCACTTCTAGCTCACGGTAAACGGTCACACCCTGTCCGCACCTCAAGATACGACATACATGACAAAAGATAACAGAAACCATTAACAACAAGGCGTTTGTCGCGTTGCATTGCAACGCTTGCACGCGGTATAGACAAACAGATGAAAGGTTTGAAATAAAGCAATGACGGCTTCTCGCTCTTTTTAACTCACTTAAAAATTTTGTCTGTTAATGTGGCGCTTTGTGTCAAATTGAAACTAAAAATCAGCAATCGTGATTGTTTACCATAAATCTCATTTAAGCAACTTAAATAAACTTTCTTCTCACAAAAGTTGAAGCGCTGTGCACGCATGTTTCTGTACATCTAGGAGCTTATTTAAAACACTAAGAAACGTGCAGCACCACAATTAAACTCATTTAAAATGAAAACACTAAGAAACACGTATCTTCACACTATTGGTGGGATTTATTTTATAAAACATTTTAGTATAAAACAAGTTAAGTTTACTCACCTTTATCGTCTGAGGAGATGGTTTTCACAAAAATGGCCGCTGCTGTGTCACATGATCTAACCAAATCTTAAAATGTTTTGTCAAATTGACTAATAACCAGATTCATGCGACTTTACTAAAAATTACTTGCTGTGTTTACTCATTATTTTAAGCAAACTGCAATCTCAATAAATTTTGTAACATTTATAGCAAGAAATTAAGTAATTTGCAAAACTTATTTTTTTGAGGAAAATCAGCCTATATAATTGAGCCATATTTACTAGGGCCACGAATCATTTTTTACAGTGATATTCTTTGGATATCCTGTGGATATGCCACGACCTAGCTGACAGGAAAAAGGTAACCAAATCATCTGGTGTTATTTGTCTGCTATTTTTAAACTGTAGGACTCTGTGGTCAAACCCACAGACTTTAGGATGGGGGTATTGGGTTAACATTTAGTAAACAATAATTGTTTTTGCATTTCTATTTTTTGATATTCTACACAATAACATATGTCCTGTACATAGGCGTAATTTGCGGATGGGACAGGTGGGACATGTCCCCACCACTTTTTGGAAGAAATGAAAAATACAGAGTGTCTATACAGTGCAAATAGCCCACCTTGTAAGTAGAGGTTATTCTCACTGACTCTGCCCACCAGTTTCAGATTGGAATAGAGAAAATGTCAGAATGTCACAAGCAAACTGGCGGCTCCAGTGGCGTAGAGCGTAAAGAGCGTGTTACTTCATGTTGTCGTGGGTTCGGATCTGCTGTTTGCCAAACTTTTTCCCTATCACATATCAAGATCGTAAAGGCATAAAATGGAAAAAGTCACAACTTTGTAGTTTCATGAAATGTATAGTTCAAAACAAAATTTTGAAAGTTCATTATACTGTATATTTGTAGTCTATCTGGCAATAAGAATTTTTATTTTTCCATCTGTTTCCTCTGCATAATTGATGTAAGTCATGTTTGTCATTAATTAGTAGGGGGTTCCCAAACGTTTCAATCCGGGACCCACCGACAGGTAATCTGTGTCAGACACACCAATTTTTTAACATAGAGAAAACACACATTTGTTTCAGTAATGTTTATTTAATCACGAATTAAAGGTCCAGTCAGTGAAATCTAGTGGCAAGGTTGCGAATTGCAACCAACCGCTCACTCCACCCCTCCCCTTCCCGTTCGAAACACTATGACGGCTGACAGAACATGGCGAATTACATGCAAGGGGACCCGCGGTGTATGTATGTTGATAGAAATAGCTCATTCTAAGGTAGGGGTGTAACGATACACTCAGCTCACGATTCGGTACATATCTCGATGCTGTGTTCACGATACGATGCACATCTCGATATTTTGAACAAAATTCAAAAATGAAACTGAACTTCAAATAACATTTATTTTCAAAATATTAACAATTTCAGTAACTTATTTTGTTGCACATACAACTTAATAAAGAATATAAACATTTTAAGGCTTAACTGAAATTAGAATTAAGATCAATGTCAATTTTGACACCAAATTTTGATTTAGTTTAAGTCATAGTCTTTTGACTAAAATGCTATTTAGTTTTAGTCATCCTAATTTATCATAGTTTTAGTCTATTTTTAGTCGACGAAATCTACATTTTATTAGTCTACTAAAATCTATCTGGATTAACTCATTTAATTGGTGTAATTAAATGTTATATACAAAGATTTAACTGTTTCAACATAATTTACTTTACCTTGGAATTACCTTTGGTAATCATTACCTTTATTTTTCAGAAAAGTTGAGTAACTACTGGATATGCATTGTTGTAACACAGAGAATATTAGACCATGAACGACATGTAGCAGTTCATTCAGTCTCATTTTGACTCAATTGACTCGTTCGTTCAGTGAAGGGCGTATTCATTCAGTACATTCAACAAATGAAACGCTCTGACAGAGCTCACACTCAAGCGCTATTGGCTTGTGTCTCTTTGAAGCTGCGCTGTCTTTGCTTGAGACAGTGATAAATCAGAAAAATCTTTCAAAAAGACATATTGCATAAACTTTATTACATTTCTTCAATCATGCAAATCACATACTTGTTTTTTAGCATGTCATTCAATCTTTTAATATACAGTACGACTCACTTCATCGCTTCTCTGATCGGAACAGCGCTGGTTTCTTTTGGCTTACTTTATGTTTCAGCTCACGTTAGCGGAGAAATTAACATTGGCATTTAAAAACGTTTGTGCTGCCTTTGTAATGCATTTCAGGGTGACTCGCCTGCAGTCACGCTTCAAGTTTGCTGTGTTTTAACGGCGATTGTGAAGGAAAATATGACGCTTTGTAAACCACTTGGAGACACAGATTGTGTCCTCTACCGCATATGTGAGATAAGCACACGTGACGCGCTGGCGCAGAGTAGGTAACGTCTTGACCGCTGAACGAATAGAATTAAACATCGTAAAATATCCCCATCACTCTACGATGCGCATCGTAACATTTTTGCATCGCGAAATATCGTAATACGAAGTACTGTATCGTTACACCCCTATTCTAAGGTAATAAAAACATAACGCTTCATTGTGTAAGCTCTTTATACACCACTGAAGACATAGTAATGAATATTATATTGCTGTTTGATTTCTGTCAATAGATCCTCCAAAAAATTACACACTGGACCTTTAAATACATTCAAATTAAAATCAAATGAAAATACCTGATAGGTCTGCATGATTATGGCAAAATCATTATTGCGTTTCCAAATTATATTGTAATTGAGATTAATAATGTTGATTAAATTGTTTTAAAATGTTTTAAAACTCTGTGAGGCAAAGAGTGTCACTTCTCAGAACAAAGTTACGCCACTGGTCCTGTAACTGTAATGTAAAATAATTTTTAATCCAATCTAACCAATACAACCGGTTATTTCTCCATTTTATGCTAGATATAGTTAGTTTATCTCTATCATTACAATTATTAGAGAAACAAGTGGTGAATAAAATTTTTATGTACTGTGGGGAATCAGATAATGAGAAATTGTGTGCCAGTGTGTGATTTGTTGCTAACTTGTGAAGTGGTTCTCATGCTTCAAGGATGCTTCTTTTATGGGGCATGATGAGCATGTGTAGCTGTTGCCATGGACACTAGTTACTGAGGAACAATTCAGACATTTACACGTGAAATATGGTTTTATCAATGCTGTCATGTACTTTATTGTGTATGCTTAGTAAACCTGTGTGCCTCTATGTGTATCTGAAGTGTTGCTACAGTAAAAACTACCGGATAGGTACACTTCCAGTTTCCTTTTGTTTGAACGCCTTTTGTGAAACACGTGTCTCCACAAGGAATATTTAATAATAGTTCATGAGTGACATTGAAATGTGTGTGGGTCTGCTGTATGTAGGCCAGTGCCGAGTATGAGCATGTGTACATCTACTGTGTAGTGTGGGTGTGGGATGTGCTATTTTAAGTATATACTCTGAAAAAACAACCCTATGGGTTGTTTGTAGAAGCATCTTTTTATGACCATTAGTGACGTTTTGAACTTAAAGCGGCAATGTGGATTGTAAAGCTTCCTGAACAATGTCCAAAAATAATTCTGTCTGTCATTTGTGTCTTGTTTCTTATTCTGCACAGATCCATAACTCCTTAGTACAAGACTTCTCACAACCACTATGGACGCCCCCTCTGATACTGTTGCCATGGAGCTGGACTTCGGCCATTTTGATGAGCGGGACAAGACATCTCGGACCCCACGGGGTGGACGGGCAAACGGCCTCCCCAGCCCTACCCACAGCGCACACTGCAGTTTCTATCGGACACGCACCCTTCAGGCTTTGACCAATGAGAAGAAAGCTAAGAAGGTGCGATTCTACCGCAATGGCGACCGGTACTTCAAAGGCATTGTGTACGCAGTGGCCAATGATCGTTTCCGCACATTTGACGCACTGCTGGCTGACCTGACGCGATCTCTGTCTGACCACATCAACCTGCCACAAGGCGTCAGATACCTATTCACCATTGACGGGACACAAAAGATCTCCACTCTGGAAGAGCTGGAGGAAGGTGAGTGTTTGTGTCAAAAACCTTCAGTATCCAAAAATGTTTAGAATCTTTGTGAATGAACTGGTAGAATGGCCAAACTATATATTTTAGGATTTAAAACTTATATATCTAAATGTATAACTGCATGTTCAGATTCACAACTGAAAATGTACTGCTAGAGATTTGTGATTGCATATTCAGATCAATTCAGACCACGAGCAGGACTGCTGTTGGAGTCTATATCAACATGGCTGTGATGCTTATATACAGCTATACTATATATTCATATTTACAATGCACATTTTCTAACTAAATTCAAATTTACAACTGTATATATTCAGATTTCATCGTATATTTACTTATATTTTGTTCACACAAAAATACAAATTCTGTCATCATTTATTCACTGTCATGTCAAAAACGGTGTAAGACTCTTCTGTGGAGCACATAAAAAGAGATTCTGAGAAAAGTCTCAGTGGTTTTGTGTCCATAATATAGGTCAATGAGGTCTAATGTTGTTTGGTTACCAACGTCTGAAAAAAGTCAGACAGGTTTTGTCAGGGATTCTCGTTGTGGAAGAACCCAAGCGCAGGCAGCGGGAATGAAGGGGTTAACAAAAACTTTATTTTACAAATAACAAACAAAATACCCACGAGGGGGTGTGAAAACGAGAACAGAACTGGTATACAAAACTTGAAATCAAATACTTCCCTCGATGGGGAAAAAGTAAACTAAATGAGGTACGGCACAACGTCACAAAACAGGAAAAGGTAAACCGAATAAACAAACATGGCAAGGGGATAACACGAAGCACACTAGGCACAAAAACTGACAAAACTCAGGACGAAGATGAAACGCAGAACCATACAAGTACATACAATGCACGAGCACAAGACAATAGACACGAGGGCATTATATAGGGTGACAAACAAGGGGGGATAACGAGAGGCAGGTGTGGAACATAAGACACGGCAGGGAGGCAATACGGGAAACGAGAGGGGCGGGGCCAATGACGAGACACAAGAAAGCACATGGAATGTCAAAAAGGTAAACACCCCATGGCTTCTCACACTAAACATAAGGGCTCTGTCCCGATCCTGCCACATGACTAGAAAATCTTGAACAAGAAGGCAGGACCGTGACAGAGCCCCCCCCTTAATGAACACCACCAGGTGTTCACCAAGGGATGACAAACAAGACATGACAGACTGGGACATAGACAGGAACAGACAAAACATGGAAAACAAAATCAGGGGCAAACATGACAGAACAACAACAGGACTAGGGTGGGACATCAAAAATAATAAACATGGGGTGGGGTGGGGACAGACAAGGGTTCATGGAAGGAACAGTCTTAGTCCCTGATTGCGCCTTAGGGCGCGGAGTTCTGGGGGACTTAGGGGAGGAAGTCCTGGGGGGGACCGCCGACTGGAAGACCGGCTGGGACGCTGGCTGGAAGGGCGGCTGGAAGGGCGGCTGGAAGGGCGGCTGCTGCACCGGCTGGGCAGGATCGGACACCGGAATGGACTCCGGCTGCACCGGACTGAATGCCGGACTGGACGCCGGACTGGACACCGGACTGGACGCCGGACTGGACACCAGACAGGACGCCGGATTGGACACCAGACTCCGGCTGCACCGGACTGAATGCCGGACTGGACACTGGACTGGACGCTGGACTGGATGCCGGCTGCTCCGGACTGGACACTGGAGTGGACTCCGGCTGGACCGGACTGGCTACCGGCTGCACCGGACTGGACACAGAACTGGACACCGGACTGGACACAGAACTGGACACCGGACTGGACACCGGCTGCACCGGATTGGACACCAGACTGGACTCCGGCTGCACCGGGCTGGATCCCGGCTGCACCGGGCTGGACACAGGTTGGGCCGGATCCCGCGCCCCCCTCCGTTGCCTCTTCTTCTTCAGCCGAGCCACCCGTCTAGTGGTCGGCTGTAGGAAGGAGGTGAAGGGCATGGCTGGCTCGGGGTTGGAGGCCTCCGACGAGGACCCCCAAGACTCACGTCTCCCCCGCTTGCCACCGAGGCTGGCTGAAGGCGGGGCTGCAGGGGGTGGGGCGGACGGCGTGGCTACACCCAAAACCCAGAGCTGCAAGGGACTGTCCTCGGGGATAGCCGCCAGCCCCGTGAGAGACTCCGCCATGGACGTTCCCCTGGGCTCCTCACGATTCATCGCGAGTTGGAGCTGGTCCACGAAGCCCAGGGGTCTCAACCAGCGCATCTCTGCTGGCTCGAAGGGTTCATCGAGGCAGCTGTTGAAGATTACCTTCAACTATGCCTCGGTGAACCCCGAGTAGCGCACGATGGAGAGGAAATCCATGGCGAAGTCCTTCACGGTGTCCCCCTCTGGCGGAAGCCGAACAGGACGTGAGCCTGGCAGCTCCTAAACGCCTCGTCCGACTCCACGCCTAGCTGGCTACTGGGTTCGGTAGATGGCTCGTGCATTCTGTCAGGGATTCTCGTGGTGGAAGAACCAAAGTGCAGGCAGCGGGAATGAAGGGGTTAACAAAAACTTTATTTTACAAATAACAAACAAAATACCCACGAGGGGGTATGAAAACGAGAACAGAACTGGTATACAAAACTTGAAATCAAATACTTCCCTCGATGGGGAAAAAGTAAACTAAACGAGGTACTACACAACGTCACAAAACAGGAAAAGGTAAACCGAATAAACAAACATGGCAAGGGGCTAACACGAAGCACACTAGGCACAAAAACTCACAAAACTCAGGACGAAGACGAAACGCAGAACCATACAAGTACATACAATGCACGAGCACAAGACAATAGACACGAGGGCATTATGTAGGGTGACAAACAAGGGGAGATAACGAGGGGCAGGTGTGGAACATAAGACACGGGAGGGAGGCAATACGGGAAACGAGAGGGATGGGGCCAATGACGAGACACGAGAAAGCACATGGAATGTCACACTAAATGGCCCATGGCTTCTCACACTAAACATAAGGGCTCTGTCCTGATCCTGCCACACGACTAGAAAATCTTGAACAAGAAGGCAGGACAGTGACAGGTTTAGAATGACATGAGTGTGAGGAAACTGTGAAATAATTTTTATTTGGGTGAACTATCCCTTTGAATTATTATTGATAATAACTTGAAGACATAATGATGAAGTTATAACAGCAATAATAGGCATGTTATGACAATAATTAGTCTGGGACAATATAGCAAACTAGTTGTTAATAACATGAGCCACCTGCATGCCCTAAGCTGTGAGAGGCTATTGGTCGGCCTGGACATAGTCTGCTGCTAGATTTGTCTGGTTGCCATACCGACAGTAATCATCTCATTAACCAACTTCTAATCCGATACATACCTACTAATGATAGAAGAGACACTCTGGAAAATGTACTGTACATGTTCTATTAGAGTAGGTCATAAAAATTGCAGGTGTAAAACTCTTCTTACATATACTACTAATACTACATGGTAATGTAAACAAAGCATGAATGGCATATGTAGTTTGAAAAGCCTCTTTAATAACCATTTTGTGTTTTTCAACTGATTTTCCACCTATATCAATGGAGTCACCTGTCAACGGCTAGGAGGCTTAGCACTTATACAGTGTTACAATGTAATTACTTTAATCCATAAAATATAAATCAATTTACATTTATAGTCAGTACTGAACAAGTGTACGTTTTGGCTGGATCATTTGGGGGAAACCAATTTGAAGATGTATTTTAGTAAGGAATGCACAGAATATTGTTTACCCTATCGGCATAGGCCATTAAGAAATTAATAGTCATATAATTATAATCATCCGAGGCAAAGGATTTCCTGAATAGCTATGGTAGTTTCATGTTTCATGTACAGGTATCAATTCACAGTCCACAGTCATGTCTGTGTATTTAATTTATTTGGTAAGTAGCTGTATGACAATGTAGAGTCAATTTTATTATTTGTCTAGCTTGCCTAATTAAAAAAAAAATATATACATATATGGTATAAAGATAGATAATCTGTGTATTACGAAAAAATCTATTGAGAAAGCTTTCATAGCTGTGTATTTCATTCCACTATTTTAATTGCAAACAGACAGTGTTTTCCTAAAAGAATAGATCTCATGTATAAGACATGATTTATAACAGAGCAAATCTGTGTGATCAGTAAACGCTGGAGTTAAGAGATGAATCAAGAAGCTGAATGTGAGAGATGAATCATACAGGAGTTAATGCAGCCCTGAGGAATATGTTCAAAATCTGTTGCACACTCATTTAACTGCTAAGTGTGTGCATGTGTGCGTGTGTGTGTGTGTGTGTGTGTGTGTGTGTGTTTGTGTGTGTATGTGTGTCTGGAACTGAACCATTCTGTTTGTTCTGCTGGTGTGTGGATATATGTTAGGGGATATGCTTCTTGTACAGTATGAATACACACACACACATATGAATTATAGTCTCAAGTCTACTTTATTTATAGAGCCCTTTCCACTACAAAGTAGACCAAAGGACTGTACAGCCACAACAAAAATGAGAAAATAACAAGATCAACATAACAGAAAAACAATTAAAACAATTTCATCTTCCAAAAGTCAACAATTAAAAGCCTTAGAAAACAAGTATGTTTTCACGCGTGATTTAAAAACATCAACTGAGGGTGCAGATCTGATGTTAGGTGGAAGGGTATTCCATAGTAGTCCATAATTATAAAAGGTATTTGCTGAGAAAAGCTCCCGAATGGCCAAAAATAAGATTATGCAGATGTAATGTTTTGATTATTAATTTGCCTTCCAGCTGATAATTTATGTTTACAGGAGCTTACATTAGGCTGACTGTACTTCCTCTGTTCCACTCTTTAGAGATGTATCCAGTGGACTGTACATGTGAATGGGTTCAAAATGTATGTACAATATATATGCACCTAGCGTGGGTGTGGTGCATATGTTACGAGGAAGCAATACAGCCCAACTGCAACCAATATGTTTTATTTATGGGATCCCAGTCTTCATTATCTCCTTCCAAATGTTGTAGTCACTGCCCTCAAGTGATGGATGTCCTTCCTGACTGCTAATGTATGTGTGGGAGTCTGTGCATGTGTGTCAGCTTTTGGCCCCTACCCAACCTAAAGATAAATGCCTTTTTCATCCATTGCAAGCAAGCCCTGAACATGATTGATAGCATTTAGTAAAATCCTCCAGCATGTTGAGAATCTGCAGCAAAGAGACTCCATGTGATGGATGAAGGAGTCAAGATAGGGATAAGGTGTGCTACGGAATGATGACTAGAATGATAAGACAAAAACAGAAGTGCATCCTAATCCATATACTAAATTATTCTGTTTTGTGGGCTTGTGTTTTGCATTTGGCAATTTTGATGCGAATAGTGTCTTCACACTGAAATATGTGAAGAGTACTCGGAATTCCTGGAAGATGCACAGCAACATCTTCTGGCAAAGAAACCTTGAGTCATTTTGTTTCTCTTCCTGTGCTGTTTCACCCCTCCAGGTGAGAGCTATGTGTGTGCCTCTGAGAACTACTACAAAAAAGTCGACTACACCAGAAATGTGAACCCCAACTGGTCGGTCAACGTGAAAGCATCTGCCAGCCAGAAGAATATGATGGCCAACCGCGCAGCCAGTGAGGCCAGGGAGGGCAAGGATTTTGTGCGACCCAAGTTGGTGACGGTGATGAGGAGCGGGGTGAAGCCACGCAAGGCCGTCCGCATTCTGCTCAACAAGAAGACCGCACACTCCTTCGAGCAGGTGCTCACTGACATCACAGAGGCCATCAAACTAGAAAGCGGAGCGGTGAAGAGGATTTACACGCTGGACGGTAAACAGGTATGTGAGGAGAGTACATACACTTTGATAGTACATTGTATGTTCTCAATGGATACTTGCATTCTGCTTACAGCAAACTGTATGCTGCTTAAAATGATGTCTGAAACTTCATATAACGGCATATAAGCAACGATAAACATTTTATGCAGTAGTACGTAGTGAAGGGCTCCTAGGTATTATATCTTGAAACGATAGTTATTTTGCATTTTAATCCATTTTTGTATTAAAAATGTTTCATTTTGGTTGCTTCAGTCAATTATCTTAAATAAGAATAAGATAAAAGTTATAGTTGATATTGCGTCTTTTCACTGGAAAGGGAAGGTAACAATTTCCAGGTAGGTACTACAAAAATAGCGTGAGTACTGTGGTAGTATGCCATTCCTAACATAAATTCCAAACACAAACCACAACCCCACACATGCAAATTTGTCTATATCCGTGTCTGTGAACAGACTCTTTTGTTTATTGTGACACATTTGAAAATGAACTGTCATTTAAGATCCAAACAAGTAAATACAGCAAATGCAGCCCACACATGCAACACATCATGCCAAAAATCAAATTCAGCTCAGCATTGGTTTTACAGTATGTTTCCTGTGGGAGTCTGTGTATCAGGCCAAATGTAATTTATTCACTTATTCACCTTCTCACTAATGGAAGGCTTTGGTCCACAGTGTAGACCACAGCATCTGCCATCATTAGATGTTGTTTTTGAAGAAGGCTTCTCTGTTACATTCGTATTCCTGTAAATTACTATGGTGTTGTCTTCTAAAATGATTTTTAAAGCCTTCTGCCAAACACACACTTTACATGATAAAATACTGATTTAAATGTCTGCCGAGCTTTTGAAGGGAGGTTTTTGTGAAATGGTGACATGTTAAACCAACTTTTTTACTGGAGTATTTAAAAAAAATACACAAAAAAATACACACTGCTATTTGTTGTTACTGTATTACTGTGTTATTACCACTATTAAATTCGTAATAGCATGGAAAGTAGAACCTTCAGCACATCTTTACTTCCATGAAAGTCAATCTTTTTAGTTGTCTCACTTAAAATATTCTAAACTATTTTAAAAATACAGTACCTCTTAAATAAGTAAAAACAATATCGATCCATACAAGCACAAACCACGTTGTGCATTATTCTTTGCTTGAGTTTCCATGTTTAATGGTGACTTTTCATAGACATAAAGATTTTAAACTGTACAAACAGTGTATTCTATCAACTTAACACATTTTTAATTTTTAAAATAAGCATAATTTAGTTTGTTTAATAATCAATTTAATCTTGGGGTATAGAATATACCACTAGTACAGAATGTATTTCTGTCGCCGCTTTGTCAACTATGCTACCTCTATACAAAGCTTTTTGGAAGTATAATTGATCTTTTAGCAAAGTAAGATTAAGCTTTATTTATTAGCTAGACTGATTCCATTTTATATCTGCTGTTACAGATATAAATGTGAAAACCTAGATCAGTTATCAGTTATCAGCTATTAGTTGCCGTTCTGTATGCATATTATTTTGTGCACACTTTTTGATATGGATCACTGGATTTTAATCCTTTGTGTCTGGTATACAGTGATAACATCATTGTCATCACAGCAGCAGTGGGCATTTGGAGAGCAGGAGGGGTCTGACCCTTCACATTTAACCTTCAGACCCTCTGTTCATACACTGACCTTTGCTTATGAACCGTATTCCTGTCCTTCCAGTGTAAAGCTTGTACATGCTCTCTCATGCAGAACTCCATAAATGATTTCTAATCAGATCCTAAGAGATGAGGATAGTAGAATTCTGGCCTGCAAAATTGAGACAATGCCCTCTGTTTTTTCCACCCAAATTACCAACATTGTATCTACAGTACTAGACAACAGCAATACGAAAAAGCAGTTTCATAGAATTTCCCTTAAATAGTAAGAATGTTTTTTAACATAAACATATATGCATGCTGTGAAAAAGATTCATGAAATCCAGTTTATTTAGTCTGAAAATCCCATAAACACCTAGATGCCAGATTTTTTAGCAGCCAAACTGGACCACATTCATATTTAGTCTGAAATCTGATATGCCACGGGGCATAATGCCTTATTTATTGGTGTATTTGTTCAGCACCACATTGACAGTTATGTAAAACATAATCTAATTCACTAAGTATGGACAATTTATGCTATTTGTCAATGCAAAATTCAATAAAAAAAGGCTGAGCTTTCCCTTCATTAGTGGGATTAAGTCAACCAATACATTTTACAGATTCTCTTTAAGTGTGATCATCAAACCGCATGTCTTTCATAAATCACAAACCTTGCAGGTCATTTGGAATGTAGAGTAAATTCAAGGTCAGGTCTGGATGCACTGCTGAAATATTCAAATTAAACATCTGATGGTTTCTTATACTGAGTTCCCTTTCTGTCGGTCTCTCGATGTTGTGTCGAGCCGACAGATGGGGGTTCGCTCTTGAGAACCTATCAACTTCTGACTAGTTTAGAAAAGGCCAATGAAATTGGCGAATGAAATTTGCATGCCGGACTCCGCCCCAGGATATCTGGGTATAAAAGGGAGATGGCGTGCTGCATTCATTCACCTTTTGTTCTCTAGCGTGGCATGTCCTGCTGTTCTCATAGGTGCAACACACTCATTGAGGAGGGGGACGGTCACGATGTCTGCTTCCAGTAAGCTGGGGCAGACGTTGTGGATACGTCCAGCCACAGCCACCACCTCGTCTGCTCCCCGTTCCGTGATGGCAGGACTACGGCCCTGCCGTCTGCTACAGCAAGCAGCGAGGGTGATATGAGGGTTACTGTGAGCGTTAATCCACCAGCCACTGGCTCACGGACCGTTCGCACCTCGTCTCGCTCATCAGACCGTTCCCCAGGAGACGGTCCCACCGTCTTGTTCCTCAACCACGTATTCGGACACGATGCGTGATGATGAGATGTCTCTTGCAGCATCGGGGGGTGACGTACTGCCATCCGACTCCGATGATTCATCGGGCTCCCTCCCTCGGGGGGTCGAACCCAGGAAGAAGCGGATGTTAAAATGTCAGCCATGCTTTCCCAGGCAGCCGTGAGCGTTGGGTTGCAGTGCCCGCTCTCCCAGCGCTCGCGGCTGGCTACATGGCACCTCGGGTTTGAGCGCGGCTCCAAGCCGCGCCCGCCCCCAGTGCCGTGTTTTCCGGAAGTGCATGAGGAACTTAGTAAGACCAGAAACGCCCCCTTTCAGGCACGTTTCACGTCAAACAAAATTCTGTCACCCTCTCTTCCCTCGAGGGTGAGACAGCTAGAGGATATGTCGATGTCACCCAGGTGGAGTATGCAAACGCACCCTGACCCCCTGGTCTTCAATGACCTTCTTGCGGACAGGGTCCCTTTAGGGCAGGTGTCAAGGCATGTTGTGGTTGGGGGTGCCGAATGCAATGGGCACGCAGTTTCGGGGAGGTGGACGGGGCCCCCGCCTGCGCTGGCATATCAACTGCCTAGAGTTGTTGGCTGTGCTACTTGCACTGAAGAGGTTGCAACCTCTCGTGCAGGGCAAGCACGTGCTGGTCCGGTCAGGACAGTACAGCTGCCGTGGCGTATATCAATCGTCAGGGTGGCATTCGCTCACGGCAGCTAACACGACTCGCCCGACGCCTCCTCCTCTGGAGTCAGCAGGTGATCAGCTCCCTGCGAGCCACACACATCCCAGGCGACCTGAACCAGACAGCCAATGCGCTCTCTCGTCAGTTGACGCCTCGCGGCGAGTGGCGACTCCATCCCCACGCAGTCCAGCTCATATGGGAGCAGTTCTGCCAGGCGCAGGTGGACCTGTTTGCCTCCCCGGACTCCTCCCATTGCCCGCTTTGGTACTCTCTGACCGAGGGACCTCTCGGCAAGGATACCCTAGCGCACAGCTGGCCGCAGGGTAAGCGGAAGTACGCCTTCCCCCCAGTGAGCCTCATTGCACAGGTCTTGTGCAAGGTCAGGGAAGAGGAGCATCAAGTGGTACTAGTTGCGCCCCATTGGCCCAACCGGACTTGGTTCTCGTAGCTAAGGCTCTTGACAATAACTCCCCCCTGGCTGATCCCCCTGGTGAAGGACCTGCTTTCCCAGGGGAAGGGGCACGTTACGGCATCCCAGGCAGACCCCTGGAACTTCCATGTGTGGTCAGGACGAAGAAATCCTGAGTGGCCCACCCCCGGTGGTTGGGACATCACTCAGGCTAGGGCCTTGGCCACTAGGTGGCTATACACCCATAAGTGGTGCCTCTTCTCGTCCTGGTGATCGTCTCGAAGAGAAGACCCGCGGAGTTGCTCGATCAGGAACGTGCTGTCCCTTCCTCAAGAGAGACTGGAGAGTAACCTCTCCCCCCTCCACACTGGGAGTGTATGTAGCCGCTACGGCCGCTCATCACGACCCAGTTGCTGGGAAGCCTCTGGGACAGCACGACCTGGTCATTACGTTCCTAAGGGGCGCGAGGAGGCTACCGCCTCATCTGCGCTCAGTACCCTCTTGTGACCTAGGTAGCAGGCCTCAAGAGCCCCCCCCCCCTTCGAGCCCCTCGGAGCTGCCGCTCTTTTTCACCTCACGATAAAGATGGCTCTCTGATGGCGCTCACCTCCAAGAGGGTAGGGGAACTACAAGCACCCTCCGTGTCCACAGATTGCCTAGAACTCGGGCCCGGTGATTCTCACTTTATCACGAGACCCCGGCCCGGCTACGTGCCCAAAGTTCCCACCACTCCCCCTAGAGACTAGGTGGTGAACCTGCAGGCGCTCCCCACCGGGGAGGAAGACCCAACCCCATCCGTGTTGTTTCCAGTACGCGCACTGCACCTCTACTTGGACCGCCCAGGCCAGCTTCAGAAGCTCTGAGCAGCTCTTTGTCTGTTTTGGAAGTCAGCAGAAGGGGAGGGCTGTCTCCAAACAGAGGCTGGCGCACTGGATCATGGATGCCGTCACTACGGCATACCGATCTCAAGATCGCCCCTGCCCATTAGGAACTGGCTCAGGGCGCCTCTCTGGCAGACATCTGCAGAGCTGCGGGTTGGGCTAAGCCCAACACCTTCGCGAGGTTCTAATACCTACGCGTGGAACCGGTGTCAGCCCGCGTCCTGCAGGGCAACATGTAGGACCGGCGGCCGGTAGGGCGTACGCCTGCGAAAGCCCTTCCCACTTCCTCTAGGGGGATCAGCGGCTATTTACGCCTCCCTTCTTTCCCCACTGGGTAAAGAACAGGCATTCCATCCATCACTAAGCACCTTCCTGGGGGCAGGCTGGGCAGATTAGCCCTGCCCCCTTAGGCCGGGGAACAGTTGAGTTATCTACCACATAGCTCTAACCGGACCTAGTGCTCCAGACGTGGGCGGTTCCGTCTGATGTATCCTCATGAAAGGTTCCCACCTCGGCAACCCATGACCTCCCTATGTGGACCTCCACCTTGCGGTTAACTGCTTCAGTCCGTACGTTTTCCCATGAGTTCGCCCCTGATGGTGAGACCATGTGGTGTCTCCACTAATTCCTCCCTATGGTAGGTAGTGGTCTCTGTAGCGTTTTTCCCCCAGGGGGGAATAATGCTTACTCAGTGGCCCTTACGGTGCCGGGCGGCTTCTCGCTGTTAGAGAATAAAGGACCTTTTCTTCAAAAGCTCTGGGACCCCCTACCTCTCCACTGGACGGTTACAATTTCGCACTAGCGCTCACGTCTGACTCGCCCAGGCCAGTCAGCGTCGCTCCGCTAGAGATTGTGACGTGGCACAGCGCTGTGGCATTTTCCATAGGAACCCCATCTGTCGGCTCGACACAATGTCGAGAGACCGACAGAAAGGGAACGTCTTGGTTACGGATGTAACCTCAGTTCCCTGATGGAGGGAACGAGATGTTGTGTCATTCTTGCCACAACGCTGGCCGCCCGCCGCAGCGGTCGAGGGATGCTCAGGCTCCTCAGACCAAAAGGTGAATGAATGCAGCACGCCGTCTCCCTTTCATACCTGGATATCCGGGGGCAGAGTCTGGCATGCAAATTTCATTCGCCAATTTCATTGGCCTTTTCTAAACTAGTCAGAAGTTGATAGGTTCTCAAGAGCGAACCCCCATCTGTCGGCTCGACACAACGTCTCATTCCCTCCATCAGGGAAGGGTTACATCCGTAACCAAGACGTTTCTTCAGTAGGTTTTTCAAGATGGTCAGTTTTTGTAAGTAGTCCTAGTCTAGTCTAGATGGTTAATCAGCTGGATCACCAGCTGGTAGGACCAAGGGCAGTCTGATAAGAAGGGTTGCCAGGTCCTCCTAGAAGTATTGCCAGCCCAATGACCCCTCAAAACCTGCCCAAAAGGAACGAAAATTAGCCCATTTTTTTCTGGTGTTAATAACTGCCAATTTTTTTTAGCCAAATTCTATTGCTATATAACTGTCTTATTTCAATGGTTTACTATTTATTTGTAGTCTGTGTGCAAGTCTGTCTTTTAGATCCTGTGCTCGAGTGCCTTTCACAGAAATGCACAAGAAACGTGTTTATCTTCTCCGTAAGACATACACGCACAAATGTGTTTGGCAACACTGATGATACTGTACGTCATCTTGATCAAGGTAGCAAGAGCTGTTAGACCACTCTGTATATGAAACAATGTTTAATTTTAGCTTATAAAGACATTTACATTTTCTCTTTACAACAACAAATTATTATCATGAAAAATGGACCGAAGTATTGACAACTCATGTTGTCCACAAGGGTGTCTACATTTGACATACTGTGCTTTTCCCCAATTCCACCTGCCACCAATAGGCAAAACCAAGTAGCTGTGCTGGGTCATGGCATAAACTAAAGGCTAGTGGCCAATAGTTATTAGCCTTTGATGTGTTCCATCTAGGGAGGCCACCGCTCAACAAACCAAATATATATTTACCCTTTATCTCGTAAAAATAATTTGTTATTTAGTCCATTAAGTACAACATAATTAAGGCATAAATAAAATGTTATATAACATAAAACAATTGTAATGGCAGTTTCAATTTAAGGTTAACTCTCTTTCAATTTTGAGCACAGATCAGATGCGGGGTTATCATATTGTACACTTTGAAGATCTTCTCAAAAAGAGAAAACTAAAAGAATAAAGAACAAACAAAGGATAAAAAAGAGTTTATCTTTTAAAATGTGTTATTGTTAAATATAGCATTTTATAGCTATTCACAAAGGTTAAAGAACGTGTTTCTTACTGTGACAACTAAAAACAAACAAATGCGGGACATTTTCTTAGTAGGCGACGTGCGGGACAAGGGGTGAATATGCTGTGCGGTACAATGCAAAGTGGGACAGTTGGTCACCCTAGTTCCAACCCAGTTTTCTGTTTCAAAAGCTGCTTTAGACAATGTATTGTGAAAAGAGAAATAGAAAATGTAGAATAAAAATTTGAATTGCCTTTTCCCTGATTTAATTTCCTAGACCAAGAAAAGACAGAACCTCCTTGGAAAAAGCAAAAACGGAAGGGGGAAAAGCAAGGCAGACTAGTATTCTTTAAGTCTCTAGTTGCAGTGGGGCATAAGCGTTTAAAATTCTTGCTTTCCTCTAAGGTTTGTGTCTCTGAGGATTTGCTAGTCTCCGAGCAGTGTGAATGTCTTTGTAATAATGTGATGCACAACACACACACATGCTAACAGATGGAGATTGTTGGATTAGTGTGTTCTGCTGAGTTAACATCAAGCTGTTTCTATCCCACCCACTCTTCTTTGATATGGGTAATTGCTGCATTTACTATGGTCCCACAGGAGTCACATATGTCTCACACACTTAAGCGCTGACAACAGTGAAATCTCAGCTTCCGGGTAAGGCATTCAAGGTCAAGCTCTGTTTGGACACCATCCCTCACAGCAGGTGTAAAATCCACTGGCTCCAAAATAGGGACCTTAAGCAACACTTAAAAACAGAGGGATGTTGATGTACACATATCAAAGCAAGAGACATTTGTTTATAGGAAAGAATGCAGAATTCAACCAAAGCATTTCACAAAAACAAGCTTGTTTTAAATTGTAAAATTACATGGTTGAAAAAGGCTTTTACACCAGGCTTGGACCACCTTTTGCCTTCAGGAGTGGCATAGATAAGTGTTGGAAACATTCCTCAGAGATTTTGGTCCATATTGACACGATAGCATGACGCAGTTGCTGCAGATTTGTTGGCTGCACATCCATGATGCGAATCTTCCATTCCACCACACCCAGAAGGTGCTCTATTGGATTGAGATCTGGTGACTCATTGTCATGTTCAAGAAACCAGTTTGAGATGATTTGAGCTTTGGGTCATGGTACATTATCCTGCTGGAAGTCAGAAGATCGGTACACTCTGGTTATAAAGGGATGGACATGGTCAGCAACAGTGAGGTAGGCTGTGGCGTTTAAACATTGCTCAGTTGGTACTAAGGGGCCCAAAGTGTGCCAAGAAAACATCCATTACACCACCACCACCAGTCTGAACCGTTGATACAAGGCAGAATGGATCCATGCTTTCATGTTGTTTACACCAAATTCTGACCATTTCAAACCATTCTGCCATTCTCCTCTGACCTCTGACATCAACAAGGCTTTTTTGTCCACACAACTGTCACTCACTGGATATTTTCTCTTTTACGGACCATTCTCTATAAATTCCTACATTGTGAGTAAAAATCCTAGTAGATTACCAGTTTTTGAAATACTCAGATCAGCCCGTCTGGCACCAACAACAATGCCACATTCAATGTCACTTAAATCCTCTATCTTCCCCATTTTCATGCTCGGTTTGAACTTCAGCAATTCGTCTTCACCACGTCTAGATGCCTAAATGCATTGAGTGTCTGCCATATGATTGGCTGATTAGAAATTTGTGTTAGCAATGAAATGCTACACACATTGCTTATGGTCCTTAAGGTACACCTACTGTACTGTACATTTGAAGATACACAACAGGTACCAAAAGGTACAACATTATGTTACGTTTTGTATAATTGTAAAGGTACAAAAATACCCACCCTGATGACAGAAACTTTTTTTTTCTGACAGTGATAGCTTTATGTATTTTGAATAGATATTTTAACGCTTGTTGCAAAATTAAAATGCAAATGCATTCCCGGGCCGATTATACACGTTTAAATGCAATTTCCCTTAAATTCATTAACATGAACAGGTTGAACATTCGGGATTGTATTTTCATTTGCATAGTGTAGCAAAATTCAATGTGGATTTGAAAATGCATTTCAAGCTGACCACGCCCTCCTGCCACCATACAGCAGCATTGCGCAAAGACGGAGCCAGAATTGCCTGTTACTGCGTTGATTTGAGGTGTTGGAATCATGTACGGATGAAAGTGGAGTGGAGCGAAATGCGCATGATAGATGATAGAACCAGGAACGACTGAGCAGTACAGACTATAGGCCTTTCACAAAACTTCTGTCATTTTTTCCTTTATGCGTTAAATTTGTAACAAAAATGCTACAAAATTAAATACATATTTCTATAGGTAATGTTTTGGATAAAACAGTTTGGGACAAATTTACTAACAGCTTGCACAAATGTCACAAGGCGTGGACACAGTTGTTTTGTGGCTGCCCTTGTTGCATATGCATTTGTAGTAGTTTACCTTCCAGACTACATAAATTGTGACAGGAGAGTATTTAATTTCTTTGAATTTTAATTCGACTTCCTGTATTGAAATTAAAATGACAATTCTGAATTCTTTTGGCTATCACAATTCACATCCGAATGGCAACACTGTCCCTGCAAATTTATTGTTTTTAAAAACCTTTATATTAAACCTATTATATATATATTATATTAAAAACCTAAATGACATAGAATAGAAACTGCATATCTAGATGTTAATTTTATTTTTTTTCCAACCAAAAAAGACAGAATGAATTCTTTATACCTCATGTTTATTTTGCTTGTGTTGAGAGATGCATTAAAGCCCTGGTTCGAGTCACGTGAAAGACACTTAAGGGTAAAGGAATGTGTTAGATATGCAAAAGCAGACTTTCAAAGGTTTAGTACCTATTTGTTATCTATTCCTCTCTCTTCTTTCCGTATCAGCAGCTGCTATAGCTGGTTGCTAGGCAACCACATCTCTGCACAAAGACGGATCCCAGCTGGGGTGGGGTAGTCTGCCAGTCGGCACGTCCTTCCGGAGGTGTGATTCGGAATGTGTGTGTGGGGTTATTGAGTTTACAGTATGTATGAGCTACTATGTTTGCAGCTCCCTGTTGGTTTTTTATGCTTTTCAAGCAACCAGTCACTCTTAAAAAGCTTTAATCTGCAACATGTGTGTGTTAATAAACATCAGCATAATAATGTTTTTAAGTAACAAGATTTTTACAAAAATGTGAAGTGTATGGGTGCTAGGGTGTTATGGGCGGGCATTGCTGTTTGTTTTTTGGTGTTATTCTAGGTGGTTGCTTATTGGCCCAAGGCTACGATATGCAGGTCCCTAGATATGACTTGCTTTTCAACCTTAATCTAGGTCTGTGAGATTTCTTTATAGCTTTTTTTAGTTTTATTATCTACAGTAGCAGTAATAGCATACTGGTCCTTAACAAATGTGCACAGGTGTTATTAATAACAAAAAACAGCAAGGGTCCCTGAGTATGGGAAATAGTAATAAATATGCTTTTGTAGTATATATGCACCACTTATAATTATATACCTATGCAGAAATGAACATGTAATATAATTATAAACATGCATACTTTACTGTACCTCTCTGGAATAATAAAGTCATAGAAAGAGGAAGAGACAGAGACAAAGACAAGAAGCCATTTTGTTTGCTTCCTCTCTGCGGTCTTGTGGTTGTGCTCCACACCATAAATCTCCTGCCCCTAGTACAATACCAGACTCACAATATCACACCTTAATGCTGAGACATGTGTAGTGTATCACACCTTTTCATTTATTCATTCAACCAGAGGTAAAGTTCAAATTATTTACTATTGTGACTTGGCAATTTGAATGCTGGTGGTTTGGATAGATGCAGAAAATGTAGGATTATATACGGTCTTGTGACCTGTAAGAGGTGCTCTGGTTTGCTTTTATATTTGTCTTAAAATTCTACATGGAGACGTTTTTTATATGACAGAATCTGTCTCTTTGTCCTGCTCGGTTTTTATTTCATTCGATCATTTTGTAACTAGTGTGTGCAGTACATAGCTACAGTCTCTCTCTCTCTCTCTCTCTCTCTCTCTCTACATCAATGCTGTGGGCAGGGTTAAAAGCGGTGTGGATGCGAAACATTCAGTATTCAAATTCAGCACAGTCTTTGTGCTGGTAGAAACAAAACTACGCTAGAACCTCATTAATATGCGGATGATATCACTCTCGGCCAATCAGGTTCTGTCATTTCCCCACACATCACCTTATCTAGCCATTCAAGAGGAGTTTTTTCTCTCCTTTCTCTCTCCCTGTTTTGCTGAGTGAGCGGGCAATAGACTACTAGTAATCACTGAGGTTGTTGCTATGGCGACAACGAATCTGCAAGGCAAGTGATGGACCATGGCCGTAGCAGTGACAATACGCTGAGTGGACGCTTTATGTCCAGCTTGGCAAGGATAGATATTTGATGGGGCAAGGACCTCTCAAAATCCACTGTACTGTACACCCAGTCCTCTCAGATAACAAACTGCAGTGTGTTCAATCTGTACATACTGCGGCAGAAAGGAAATGAAGCATGTACCTCAGCCAAACTACACCCAACCTCCCTTATACTGCATAAATATATATATATATATATATATATATATATAGTATACAGATATATATATATATACTTTCTGTATACTACGACTGCAAATAGCAAAATTGTCAGCTACATAATGTTGATGGAACTGCATGGTCTTTGTGTGATAGAATTGATAGAAAGTGATGAAAGTATGTTGCTACTGGTTATTCATCTCCCCCATTCTCCTTAGGGTTCCAAATATCTATATAATTAATTCAATAATTATATTGAAAGGTTATTTAAAGGTTTCATTATTTGAAATGTCATAAATTAAAGCACAGATGATGATGTTTGAGTTTTGCGTAGGTGAAGTTTCACTAGTTTCATCAAAAGGCAGTTCCCCAACAGTTTTATGGAAAGGCTATAGTGTGACTAATGCTATGTGAATCCTGTTAACATCAGTCAGCTGCTTGGACCAGCTGGCCAGACAGTTGTCATGGCAGCAGCGTCATATAAGACTGTGGACAGTTAATGACATCATTTTTGAGACTGACCTCACAAAGATCTGAAAAGGTCGATAATAGAATAATAGGAAAACAACATAACTCTGTAAGAACAACAAAGAGATGCATGGGGAATTACTTTATTTATTTTCATTCTGAATTTTTTGTTGATTTTATTAGTTCAGGCAGCTATCTAGAATTAAATAACTGAATACAAACTGGTTTTGTCAGCCAACTTCTCTCTTGAGTTAAGTTAAATATATATTGATAATTTATATTTATCTAGATTCTTCTCGATTGGCTTGAAATCTTGTGAAAAGTATGGTTTAATTACCACAGAAAATCATTTAAACTCATCCCACAGTTTGTAAAACTGTCAAAATATGTTGTATAGGCACAGTTTACAATACTGTAATAAAAGTGAATAAATAAATCAATCATAAAAATATAAAAAATACAAACATCAAAAGTATTGCAATATAGCATTATACATGTTAGCATATCACTGGTTTAACCGTTTAAAAATACTTTTACATAACCAAACTGAATGTGTTTATACAGTATGTTAAACAAGAAATTGCTTGAAGTAATAGGATAGAAACAAATAGTGTTCAGTGTAATATCATTTACTACACAAAACTTTTTATGAGTTTATAGGTTTTTATTGTTTTCTATAGGCAGAAATGGACAGCTGTGCACCATTTCCAGTGAAAAGATGATGATGATTTGTCAAATCGAGCATGCTTTGTCAAGCCTTTTGTTTTTTATTTCTCTAATGGTATGTTTATTTTGTAGCCCAGCACTGAGTTTCATTTCATTCTATTAATGCAGAGAGACATGGAGAGAAAGAGGTCAAGACTACCCTGTTTATATAATGATCTCAGCCTATCTCTCTCTTTCTCCATCTCTCTCAATTGCTCTATTCTGCACTGCTCCGTGTGTGGTAATCATTACTTTATTACTATATCTTTTGCAATCGTGTCTTCACAAATGGAAATGGTGACTACCTGTTGTATAGAAAGTTAACAACAATGCTCCAACCCATACAACCGTTTTGTCTCTTCCTTAAATACGGCTTGTAGGAGCAGCAGGCGATTTCACAGAAACTTCCGCCTTTATGTTTTGTAGGGTTCATTCGGGTATTCAGGTAGCTCAGTTGGTGGAGCCTTGCATTAGCAGCATGAGAAAAATTGGTTCAATCCCCGGAAAAAGGGGAGCTTCTATCCCCGTTTACTTAAAGGTGATGTGTGTAATATTTAGTAGGATCTACTGAAAGAAATGCAAAATAATATACATGATTATGTCTTCAGAGGTCTATAAAGACCTTACATAATGAAGTGTTATGTTTTTATTACCTTAGAATAAGCTATTTCTATCTACATACACCCCCTTAAATGGAATTCGCCATGTTGTTTCTACAGTAGCCCTAAACAGACAAACTGCTCTACAGAGCGTGTTTCGTTAATACATTATGTACATGGGCAAAGAAGCAAAAACTCAATGACATCTTTGTCCTGTGAGAGCCGCCATAGTGCTTTGAAAAGGAGGGGTGGAGTGAGCCATTGGTTGCAATTCTCAACCTCACTGCTAGATGCCGCTAAAAAACTCCACATTGCTCCTTTAAAATGTATAGGCAAGTATGTTGGAGTGTGTGTTTTGGCAAGATATATATATATATTTTTTAGGATTACCCATATTTCATAATAGTTTCTCTATACCCCTAAATATTTGTATAGTTATTGGCCACACAAATAGCTTTAGGTAAGGTGTTAAAGTAAAGGTAAATTAAAGTAAAATCCTTTGGACCAGATCATAAAATGTAAAATGTGTAAAAATGCTGTATCATTCCTGTATTGTTTGTGAGCAACAGTGTTCTGGTCAAAGGAAGCTCTGGACAGTGTCACAGGTCATAATGTTGGCATCACATTAAACAGGCATCACTCCCCAGAAACCCAACAAACAAAAGATATCATTTAGCTGGTCATTACTGAGTACAGAGTGATTCATTCATTTTCTGTATACTCTATGTCCTTTGATAGGTTATTTTGGTGGCTTTACCTTTCACCCGGTATTGTAACTGTACTATATTGTGGTTAGCAGCACACTCCTCATTCTTTCATTTAATTAATTTAATGGCAAATCTCATCATTACTTAAAAATATATCTAATTTGATTTAAGAAATGTGTCATTTCATATTTGTCAATAATTATTGAACTGGAACACAAAAGGAAAAGGACATGTATTTTCAGATTGAATTCAGACAATATGTCTTTACTTATTTTTGAGTAATTAAAATATATGTGTGTCTGAGTGTTTCTCTGTTTTGTACTTTGCATAATGGTTTTCACCAGAAGCAGTCTGACAGGTTACAGCCCTACCTACCTAGGATTTCGTCATCATATGTAACCTTGTCATCATATGCAACACATATAACCTTGTGCAGTGACTGGTGATGTGATCGGAGGATTCATTACCCCCGGTACGACTAGAGACTATGAAGTTAAGATAAACCTGCCAAGTTTCAGGTGTTTTTGTGAATAGTAAACAGAATTGTATTCTGTTCTGAAACCAGATCGAGGCAATTTACAAAATCACAGCAGCAGTAAAGTGATTAAAGACACGATTTACTCGTCCCATGCACACTTTGTTTACACTGAATGCGTCACATGAGCAATGCGACAACAACAGAGGGAATCCATTTTTTGTTTTCCTTGTTTACGATCTCAAAGTTCACACACATGAAAAATACTATAGTATAATTGAGTGTATACTTTAGTAGTAATTACTTCAATACTTCCTGTACATGTACAGTATGTTCAAAAACACTTTAGCAAACAAGTGTGTTTTACAACCACATGCTGTAACTACTACCTTGCATCCACATATAGCAACATGCTAAAATCACTAAGAAAACCTTAGCAACCAAATTGCAACACCCTGGTAACCACCTATAACATATTAGCGTGAGCTGTTATACATAGTCCAGCACCCCTCACATTTTCTTCCAAAAATTAAAATCCTTTGACCTGTGCTCACACCTAAACCACTTAAGAGTACTGTTTATTTCACTCCTTGTATGCTTCTGTATAAACTAGTTCATGCATTTGTTCTCTTTGTCTTCTATAATGGTCTTTTGTCTTTCTCACCCTCCCCTTATCTGTGTGTCTATCACCTTTCCTGTCTGATTTTTTTTGGCATGTGCTTTGCATAAAAGCAGGCATACAAACACACACACACACACACACACACACACACACACACACACACACACACACACACACACACACACACACACACACGCACGCACACACACGCACACGCACGCGCACGCACGCACACACACACACACACACACACACACGCGCACGCACGCGCGCACGCGCGCGCGCACGCACGCGCACGCACGCACGCACGCACAGTGAAAAGCACACATTTAAGATAAAGGAGAGAGAAAAATAATTTGTGTGTATTTAAAGACCGTTTCGTGCCTGGACTGCAGTTAACTTCCAGTCTGTGTTTGTTTAACGGTCTGGCTGATGTCTTATAATATAACTAATTACATTTGATTTAATTTATGTTAATATTAATTTAATTACTTCATTGTAAAATAATTGTATTAAATAAACGATTTGTTGAATCGCCGTGTATCTTTGTCGCATTTGAAGAAACCGTATGGGACATTGATATCTAGCGGTTGAGCTTGTTATCGCAGCCTAAATTCTAAATATTGGAGACACAAGTTTAGCCGTAGGGCTGTCACGATTATGAAATTTGGCTGACGATTAATTGTCTAATAAATCATTGCGATTATGACGATTAATTGTCTGTTGAAACGACCATATTGTTCTGAATATAAGACTATGTTTTTTTTCTTGGAAATACATAGGAAAAAATTGGGTCATCATATATTTAAGGTTTAGGCTTTTACCTGTCAATAATACAACCGCCAAATACTTGTAAATTAAGTAAATTGATCAGGAGTGAATTGAAGCCACCATTAAAATGCTATCAGTCATAGAAAAGCTTCTAGTCTGTTTTTTTCTCACTTGCAAGACTACAATAAAAGTTTACTTCTNACACACACACACACACACACAGCTACTGGGTTACTGGGCTAGCTGCTTCCACAGTTTCACCTAAATTGTTCCCTTTTATGAGAGGGCAGACATTAATTAGCATGATTCCTGCAGGCGAAACCACATTTGAGAGTAAGAAACGGGGAAAATTATCTTTTGTCATTCCTGTTTTTCACAAAATGAACAGCAGTTTAAATGCATGCACGCAGAGACGCCACCCATTTACCGAACAAATTATTATTCTGTTCTTTTGTCTTAGCTTTACAACACATGTCTTCGGTATTTGACAAGGTATTTAAGAAACCTTCCTCAAAATATTTAACCCTTTTTAACTTTTTAACACCCTGATCTTAATTAAACAATGCAATCACAACCAATTTAGTAGTCCTAGTAGTAAACCTTAAAGGGATAGTTCACCCAAAAATGAAAATTTGAATCCTCAAGTTGTTCCAAACCTGTAATATCCTGAAAGATATTTCGAAAAATGTTATCAACTGACATTTCTGGGACTCGTTGAATACCATAGTAGGAAAAACTGGTATTCAAAGGTGCCCTAGAGCGGTTTGCTTTCCTAAATTCTTCAAAATATCTCATTCTGTGTTTAACAGAACAAAAAAAGATTACATTTTTCCTTTGATGGTAGTCAGTAATGTCCCAGAAATGTCAGTTGCTAACATTTTTCCAAATGTCTGTCTTCGTATTCAGTAGAACAAAGTAATGTATACAGCTTTGGAACAACTTGAGGATGAGTAAATGATGACCGGAGTTTTATTTTTGGGTGAAGTATCTCTTTAACACACCAGCAAATGAACAGATTTCCTTTACCTGTGGTAGCGTCATTGTTAGCTGTAGAGTTGGCATTAAAGTTGTTTACAAATCAATACGATTAAATCAACCATATTCATCCTCAATTGATCCTCTCCACAAATTGATCTGAGAAAAAGAATGAAAAGACATGAAATGTGAATGCTCATATAGATGCTACAGTATATGAAAGATAGCAGAGCTTTGGTATCAACATAATTCCAGAACTATAACAATCTACCGTAGGTTGTATTTAAAATATGTGCTTTACCAGTTTTTCTTCTGTTGTTTTTTGTTTATGAAAAATAATAAAACCTCCTTGGGTATCAGACGGAAGGTTGCGTAATTAAATGCCTTTGCAATAGATTGGCCAGATAAGGAGTGAGAACACGTTTTGAGACACATATTCTAGATGTCTTTAGCTAACTGGAGTATCTGAGGGTCTGTAATAGTAGAGCATCGGCATGGATATTAAATTACCATTCATACTACAGTACATTGCTTTTTGTGTCTCTAAACTTGACGACTTTGAACTAATGTGATCAATAAACCTTGAACTGCTGCGTAATTGCACAGTTATAGAAAATTACTAGACACATTGGAATGTCTGGATTGTTAAATGATTTATTCTGATTAATTCTGGTTAATACTGTAACTGGTTTCGCACACACAGTGTGACTACTCACGCATGAGCATGGTCATATTCAGGCTGTTTGTAACCCCACACCTTTTAGGCTAACCAGACTTTAGGTAGTGTCTGTGAACACTGCCTGTTCTTTCTAGCAATGAGCAAGGAAACAATCAGGGACTTTAATAATTGACATGTTGCAGATTGGCAGCGTGTTGGAGGTTTGTGTGAGTCGTCATATATATGGACTTCTGTGTGACCTGTATGACCTTTGTGGGTGCGTTTGGGAGGGGTTATTGGACAATAGGAGTCACGTGGTCATGGCAGCTGGCAAAGCAGGGATGGGGTGTGTAGAGTGTTTCATTTTGTGTATATGCTTAGCTATACTTAGCTATAAAAACTTATTAAAAAGTCCTCTTCAGTCCTCTTATGTTCAAGCATATAAGACATTCTCATGTAAAATAATTGTATTCTTGTCACAGACAAGAATCATATAAGCACTACGCTAAAAGTTTCTGATACTAGTATGGGAAAATATTAATAAATAGTTTTTTCCCCAATCTCTATTATGTCAGCAGGAAAGTGAAAGTGTGTCTTTAAAATGAGGCTTATTGGTATAGATTATCGACACTACACCAACATGTTTCTGCTGGACTACATACCTTATGCCCCGTACATTGCATCAGCCAATCAGATTACATCTTGTCTTAATGATAAAGCTTTAGCTATTTTTATGTGCAGTATTCATAGTAGCCTATCTACTGTACATTACTGTGCATTTACCTTGTTTATTATGGCTGTTTTTTAAGCTTGATTTTGAAATACATGCTGTTTGTGTTGGTTACGAATGCACACACATACTGTATCTGCATGCACAGCCTCCCAAAGCTAATCTTGATTCATTAATATTAATATGCATTAAGTGTTTTTTTATTACAAACATGATTTATTATGCATGATATATTACTAAAAAGGCCCAAGTATTTGTTGCTGTCTGTCAGCTGACTGTAAAACGATTAGCCAGGTTTGAGTGACTTTCTGTTGATGCCTAGATGAACAGCAGACACCTTTCATTTCTGAAGTGCTTGCTGAGCAGTTATGCGATGCATTCGAAACAATTGACCATGCTTGGCAACTAGGGTATGAAAAACTGTCCCTTGCAGAACAATCTGTGGCTACGTGCATCTAGAAGACTCGCCGTTCACCCCAAGCCAGTTAGAGCTGTAATCGGGCCTTAAAAGTTAGGCCCGACAGTGCCCGAGCCCGACAGAATTCGGCCCGAGCCCGACAAGTACATTTTGATTGACAGCTTTTTAAAAGCCCGAACCCATTTACAGCCCGATATTAGGCTATTCAAATGTGCGCACGCACACAGCTTTTGTCAAGAATGCGTCATTTATACATGTTTTAACATAATTCATTAATGACTAACGTAGGCTATAGGCCACTTGGAACTTGGAACAAAGAAATAACATAAGTCCTCTGTAACATCGTAACATCTCACATATCCCACTGGCTCATTATTCTCATTATGCACATGGTCAAAACTTTTCCACACCTCAGACTTTGCTTTAGTTGCTGGTGCAACCAAAACGTAATCGCCAGAGGCAAGCCTCCGTTTCACCTCCTCAGCATCCATTTTCGCATCTTTCTCGCGCTAATCGGAACGCATCACATGACCGCTCATTTACCGCGCAAGCCCGAGCCCGGCCCGAGCCCGTGTAAAATGATAGAAATTAAGCCCGAACCCGACTGAACCCGTCGGGTCCATCGGGTTCGGGCAAAGATCTTCAGCTCTAAAGCCAGTAATATCCGACATCATAGCTGGCAAAGAGAGTCGGCACTATTGGGTCAAACTGTTGGAGGTTGGAGCTAAACTTGATATTGGTCATCTAACTGAATTAACATATTGATATACAGGATATGTCTGCAGATTGTGAAACTTGGTAAAACAACTTTTACAACAAAATCAGAGGATTATTTTATTTTTTTATATGAAAACTATTATGTTACAGTATAAGTGACACGACCGAACCTTCCTTTTTTTTACAATTTACCTAGATGCATAAAACTATTTGAAATTCAAGTTCCTCTTAAAACAAGAAGCACCGGTGGTTCAATAACAAGAAAATAAGCAACATGCAAAAGTTCATTTTTTTGTTTTCTATGTCTTTGAACTAAGCCACTGTCTCTAGACAAACAGGGACATGTGAATGTGGCCGAATGTGATAGTCAATAGTGGTTTGTCACTGACCTCATCAAAGTGATGTGATGTGGCTTTATTCTCTCATTCATTTGTTTAATTGAGCACAATAGAATGTTTTATGTGAATGTCTTTTAAGTTGTAGCTTTTTCTTTCAGTTTTGATGTGCTTTTTGGCATAGCAAATTTGTACATTCATATTCCCAAAGCATTTAAGGTTACTTGTGTGCAAAGAAAACCCGTTTTTAAAGGAAAATTTCACCAAAAAATGAATTTTAATTTTGGAGACATGTGAGAACCAATGGGATTCGCTTTTGAGATGAACAGAGTCGGCATAGATTACACGTGTATTATTCAAAGTGTGGCTAATCTTGGCTAAATATGATCAAAATATTTATCGTTTTTACTCACAAATGTATCGTTTAACTTCAGAAGACATTTATGTCTTGTCACAAGTGCTTCATGTTCTCTCTCTTTTTCGCTGTAAACTTTAGAGATTGATCTGTCACATTGGTTTACGGGAACATCTCGATGAGGGTGATATGAGGTGACAGATGAGGGCACACATTCACATTCACACCCTGAATCTCAGCCTCAGAGCTGCTTACAGCGTTGATGCATTTAGACACAAAAAATACAAAACATGCATGTAAAAATCTGTTCTACAAAAACAATAAAGACATAAAAGATGCCCAGGAAGACCATATTATTCTCCTTTCTCAGATATCTTATTTTGTGCTGGGGACACCAAAGAACGCGCTGCATCACTTCACCTTGCATCGTCTGCGTCGGGTGAACCAAAGTTGCACATGAACACACAGGAAAGACTAGAGTAGACAGCTAACTAGCGTGTACGCTCCGTGCTTGCGTGAGAGAATGTAACTCTCCCATACCTGCTGTCGGTACACGATCCGGGATGCCTGCATGATCCGTTCTGCGCATGCGCGTAATAACGTAGTAAACCACGCCCTACACTATTGGTATCACGCATGCGATGAAACTGGCGGCATATTTTTGTAGGCTACATTGTGTTTTTCATTTAACGGTTCACGTCGGGTCTATTTTGATGTTTTTAAATGTAGCTTACGCTATGCATTACGATGTGTTTACGTGGTTGCAAATCCAAAATAATAAAGGAGTTGTTACATGAACATACACCATTTTGGTTACATGTGGAATAAAGTCTGAGTCTTTCTGTCACTGCAAACCTTCAGTTTCCTCCATACTCCCCTTTGCGATTCATTGCTGCATGGCATTAGGGCTACTTAACTTGCTGCGTTTCGATCTGAGGTCCGTAGTATTGTCAAAGACGGTTTGTGTCGTTTTTTTTTATTAAAAGCTGCTAATATTAGTTAACTTTAAATTGAGTAAATTTTGTATTAGTATGGGTCTATATAGGCTAATATATCTATCTATATAATCTAAATGAGGACAGTAATCCCTTCAATGGTGTTTACAGAAGACAATAAGGAACATAATATGCATTTCTGCCTAGACTATCTGCACTTACATGAAGAAAGAACTACAAACAAGTCTGGGGAAACGTTACAGAGTATTTCAAAATGACAATGGAAATGACTTGAAAGAACGCATAGTTTGCACACACAAGTGACATGAGACCAGAGGTAGACAGTAGTGAAAGTCGCGGTACAAAGGTGCGCAAGCGTGGAACAGATCGTGCAGTGTCGTAAACCGTCGCAAGACAGAATTATAATTTGCGCATGCGCGTTATCTACTACGTCATTATGCGCATGCGCGGATGGATCGTGCAGGCATCCCGGATAGTGGACCCAATAGTATCCAGTTTCTGAACAGCGGTCACAGAATGAGGGGGCGGAGCTTTCGTTCTTAGACGAAGTTGCGCCACCTAGAGTCTTGGAGTGTGATTTGCTATTGTTACACGCGAAAATGTCATATTCTTAAATAAGCCTGCTTACATGTGTGAGTTATAATAATACATTAAGGTATGGTACAAAAAGCCATTTAAAACATCAATCTTGTGTAGAATTATTGTATAATGAATGTGTTTTATTGTATTAGCTTATTGTGTTCCTGTTGATGGTGTTAGAAATAATGTTTAAAACTTGAGGGCATTTTGTATGATTGTATTAGTTTTATTGTTTTATGGTTAAAAAAAACTGCAGCATTATTTTAAATGAAACATAATTTAAATCAAATATACATACTGTAAAACAAATTATAAAAATTACAATTTATCAAAGGAACAATTCACTCTTAGGCCCAGTTTGTCATGACATTCCGTTAAAAAAACTCCATTGCTGATACCTTGCTGAATCGTTGGATGTCTCTACAAGAGATAAATGCAAAACACAATTATATCAGCAGTGACAAATCCGATTAAAAACCTTGACGATAAGTTAAATCAACTCACAAACAATGCATATAACAAAGGGAAGTGGAATAAACTATTTATGGGTAGTTGATAGACTAAAATGCTAATTTTTAAAATAACTATGAGTAACTATAAAGATAAATCTGCCATATGCTATTATATACAATAAATAAAGCCATTATTAAAACAATGCGATGTTAACATCTTGTTTTCTAAATTGTGCTTTGTCACACCATAGGACACATGTACGATTAATCCGCCAACTACCCTTATATTTCTTAAAATAAAGGTAATGCCCAAATACAACATGTGCTCCGAAAAGTAATCAAACCGTCTACAGAAGAAAATGTTCTGTACAATAAATGGCAACAACTTTAAGCTTCAGTAAGTTGAAACAGTCATGCACAAATTCAATATTTAACAAATAACGTCATATACGATCGTTATTTAATACAAAATTCAAAAGACATTGCACAAAACTCACCGTTTTCTCCACCATGCTTGTCATCAATAACTCCGCCATCACTTCCGTTCTGTAGCAGTGGTTCTGAAACTGCGGTTCTGAAAATGTCGCTGCGGTTCCACAGCTGGACATGTCTCATACCTGCAGGTGGCAGTACTCTGTTTTATTGCTGACAGATTTGTGTAGCTTTATTCAATCATGTCTTCTAAGGCGCAAATTGCATTGGCATTGTCATCCCTTGGTCTTTTGGATAAAGTTATTTTACTCATAAGTAAGGCAATCCCAGAATGCTTTTGTGGATTCACTTTTAGATTTATTCTGGCTAGGATCGGATATACTGAGAAACGGTAAGAAACGGTGCCTTAGTATTGTCCTTTGCAATGTTTCCTTGGTTTTGTCACGCTCTTCAGACTACTCCTGTTGTTGACCTTTGGCCTTTTTTGACCCCAAGGTTATTCTCTGTTTTTAGAGACTCAAAGGAAATATTGAATTTGCAAGTAGATTTGGGAATGAGATTTGTCAAAAGTTTTCAGATTTCTATTTTCTGTTGGACTGGGTGTCTAGGTATAATTTACAGGTTTACAGGTTGTCCCATGAGATATTTTTAATGGCCCAATTTTTAATCCGTTTTTATGCACACACGCATGTTGTGTTTCCATGTTTTATGGGGACATTCCATAGACGCAATAGTTTTTATACTGTACAAACTGTATATCATATTCCCTACCCCTAACCCACCCCCTAAACCTAACAATCACAAAAAACTTCCTGCTCTTTTAGATTTTCAAAAAAGTTAATTCTGTATGATTTATAAGTTTGTTTCCTCATGGGGACAAAAAATGTCCCCATACCGTAGGGTTTACCCTTCCCACACGCGCACACACACACCCTGCGTCTTGGGTGACTCTAGTCACACTGCCTCTTGAGAAATCCCAATTTCCATCTATTTAGCACAACACAGAAAGGGGGACGGGGGCAGCAGGTGCACAGGGCAGGACTGACACATGATTGACAGGCGGATTGACCGCTTTGAATGTCAGCTTGGATAATTGTCAAAGCCAGTAGTGTGAAGTAAATATCACACTACTATTTAAGATGGCAGGAGGGACAGCAAGATGTTGGAGCATTTTTCTTTGACACACAGAGTCTGACTTTTTGTTGTACTAGATTTTAGCTTGATAAGCCTTCATCAAAGCATATGTTTTGAATGACTACATATTACACATAGTTACATATATCAATAAAATTCCTCTTAATTTTATGAATTTGTTTATGAAGATAAGCTTCGCTATTACTAGGCTATACTACATGTTGTACATCACAGAATATAATGTAAAACTTTATCTCATTGAGGTCATAGATGCTTTATGTGATTGTCATAGTATTTGCAATAGTGATATTGGCAGGGTAGTCTGTAGCTGTAAAGCCTAGTGAGTGTTTTTTTTATGGTTTGTTTTGATATTGAATGAGTAAAGGGTGATACATCAACATGTCAGCCCCACCAGCCCCTGTTCTACTTTGGGTGTCAGAATAATGGGTGGATGGACACAGCTGGCCGTCGTCGTTGTTAATGGCCCACTTCTCCATTTTTAGCAATGTTTCACAGACACACTCACACACACATACAACCCACTATGCAGACATCCCCCCAACCTCCCTGGCCAGCTGTTTAAAGCAAGGGCGGTATGGATTTGCTTTGTCATATATCACTGGGTGCGTGTTAAATGATAGGCTGGGGTAGGACTCTCTTATTGGCTCTTGATGACCCAATTTTAGCAGAGAATGCAGAATGGCAGACTCTAAAAACATTTAAAATATTTTCAAGTCTCAGGCTTATGAACAGCTGTAGGATCTGTAATACATTCTCTGTGTATGAGTGCCTGTTGTGTGTACTGTATGTGCCTGTGTGTGAGCATCACTCAGATACAGCTAAATGAAGTGTTTGTGTTGATTTAAATGGCACACAAAATACCTGCTGTTGGCAAAGACTATTCAGTATTATCCTCAGTATTATTATACAGGATTATCATAGCAGCAATGCTAGAATATCACTTCAAATGCCTACATGCTAATAATGCTGTAGACCCCTGTTGCATTGCAGTACTGACTTCTTTATGAAATATTTTTGACATCTAATCATAGAAATGTTTAAAAGATATTGAATAAAAGTATTTTAGTACAGTAACAGCAATCTTGACTTTAGAAATATTTATTATGGACCCGTTACATTGTGTCACGGTTAGCGTGGGAGAGAACCCAATTGCAGGCAGCGTTTGCAGACACATAGACTTTTATTAAAATAATAACAAAAACACCCACAATCGGGAAAAATTAACTAAGGCAGTACAAAAAACAAAGACTTCCCGCGAGGGGGCAAAAACAAAGGAGACTTTAAACTACTTACAAAAACTAAGACATGACGTGATAAATAATAAACATCCATGCACGGGTAAGGTAATCCAGACGACAGGGTTTCTGGTACAAGGACAAGGTAGCACAAATCATAGGGCATGAAGAACAAAGCGAATCTGCACAGGACAGCAGACACAAGGGCATTATATGGGAGACTAACAAAGGATAATTAACAAGGGACAGGTGTTGGGAATGAAACACTAAGGGAAGGCTAAACGAGGAAACGAGAGGGACGGGGCCAAAGAAGAGAACGGAGAGAGCGCATGTTATGTCAGAACCAACAGTAACATGCTGCTCTCCACACAAAACATGAGGCTCTGTCATGATCCTGCCACTAGACCAAGAAAGACCTGACATGATAAGGCAAATTCATGACACATTGGACACGCGCACCTGGACTGTCTGAGGTTAACTTCCAGTCTGTGTTTGTTTATCTGGTCTGGCTAGTGTCTAATAATATTAGCTAATAACTATTTATATTTTATTAAATTTATGTTAATATTCATTTATATTATTCTTTTATTGTTTAATAATTGTATTAAATAAACTATTTGTTGAATTTTGTTTACATTTACAATTATGCATTTGGCAGACACTTTTATCCAAAGCGGCTTACATTGCATTGTATTATACATTTGTTTCTGACTATGTGCAATCCCCTGGGATCGAACCCAGAAATGTTATATGTTAACTTTATTAAATAAACAATTAGTTAAATGGATCTTGTAGTCCTGTCATTTATGGTAAAGAAACCATATGGGACTGTGGCGAGGAAGGCGGGACGGGAGCCGTGGGGCGGGGCCGGTGGCGTGAGTGATAATGGAAATCAGCTGTGCGTGCGCCGGTCCCGCATCGCCCACGGAGGAGATTGGGAGCATAAAGGGAGGAATCGATGGGACTGCCGACGAGGGATGACAGGGCCCAGGCATATGTTAAGTTTTGTTTATGTTTGTGTGGCCGGTGTTGTGCCGAGAAATGCACCCCTGCCAGATTCTGCACCTCCTTCGATAACACGATGTCCGATTGGCCAATTCAAACCCCTCCCCACACCTAATCCTAACCTATCCCCTAACACCTAATCCTCACCCTAACCATTGTGGGGAGGGTGGGTGCATAATTTGGCAGGGGTGCATTTCTCGGCATTACACCGTCAGTCGTCCGTGAGGGGCTGCCGGCCTACTTTTACTTCCGTATTATTGTTTGTTTATTTTTGATTAAAGTTTGGTGTTTAATGTTCGCCGGTTCCCGCCTCCTTCCTTTCCGTTTTATTGAGTTTATTACAGGGACATAGATATCTAGCGGTTAATCTTGGTATAGTTTAGCCAAGTAACAGTTCTTCTCGGTTTCTTTTGCTTGTTATCAGAAATAATCCACAGGCACTCTATTATTTGCGAATGTGTACCGGAAGTTAAGGGCAGTCCACGAACGCACACATGTGCAGTAACGTTTGTTTATGTTGTTGCTTTGAATCCTTATATATTATTATTATTGATTATAGTTTTGTATGCTTATGTTTAAGTCTTCCTCATCATGTCTTTCTTTTATTGGTAGGTGACCTGTTTGCAAGATTTCTTTGGCGACGATGATGTTTTTATTGCCTGTGGACCAGAAAAATTTCGCTATGCGCAGGATGACTTCTCTCTGGATGAAAATGGTAGGCTTCACGAATAGAATTATAAATGATATAAAAAATATGATTTCAAATTCATTTAAAATTATTTTGTGTTTAATATCTTCATTTTAAAAAAAAAGAATATGACCGTACTTTCCTACCCAAAATCTAACATCGCTACGGAGGACATAAAAAGTAAAACTGTCATTAGCTCCTTCTGTTTCATTTTAAACGTTACATTTAAATGTTCAATTTCAGAAATACTTTTGTGATCATTCAGTTAATAATGTTCTCAAAAAATCTTTTTAGAGACATTTTTGTCAGATTTTCATTCTAACTGTTATACAGAAAAAGCACACGTTGGTGCAAACAAGTGTAATGAAACTATAACCTGCAGATTTACAGTAAAGTTCTATTATTCAAAAGACATTAAAGTAAATTATTTTAATGCAAAAATAATAATAAGGACACTAATGATCATTGCAATGCTCTTTAAATGTATTTTCTAGGAAAATGACCAAGTAAAATTAGTTTAGAACATTCAGAAAATGCAGCATGTGTCACCCATCTTGTTCCAAAAATTGTCAACGGTTACCTGTAATTTCTAATATAATGTCAGGCAATATGTAATATACCAGGCATATACAGTAAATATGTATTATAAATCATTATTGTGTGCATGCATTTACTATGCTGATTGATGAAGCAGTTCAGTTTAATCCATTCAGTATTTTTTCAGTAACACTCACACATTCTGTATGTGTGTTAGAAATAAAGTGAGAGCAAGAGGAAGTTGCATTCCACAGGGTTCCATTAATTTAACATCTTACTATGAGGTTTTCAAATGCAATTAAGGCATTATTTAATTTATGATTTACATATGTAAATAGCTTATGTGAAACATACACATCTGTATCAAGGTTAAGGGGCACACTGAGGAGGGACGTATTTGTGTGTTTTCAAAAAACACAAAGAAAAGTCCACCTGGTGAAAACCTGGTTCAACATTAGCGCCAAACTAAAACTAACACTATTATATATAATTGATTAGAAATTGCAGTTGAATTGTAGCCTACATGTGATTCATTGAAGTCATTAAAGTGATTGAAAAAATGACCTGCATGATTGGCCGTCCTCAGATAAAATACAGTGCAGTTGGCAATAAATAATACATAACACATATAAATGATGCCCATTATTTTCCCTGACTATTTAAAGTGATCAAGACTGCATTCAAAGCATTTACTGAATAACGGATTAGGTCTTGATTGCTAATTCATGTTAAATACCCAATTAGTGTCTATTAAGAGATTTATATCTTCAGCATCAGTAATGTCTCTTTGTTAAACGTACTGCAGACAGCAGTTAACATCCATGTGTTAGGCTGCTGCTGTCCACTCCAAAAATCTAATGGGAGATGATGTTCAGTTATTGTAGATTGTGCCATTTCCTCTCCTGGGGGATTTTAGCTAATGATTCTAGACAGTATTCTTTAAACTGATATCCTATTTAGTCATTTAAATTTTCTAAATTCTAAATATTTTAATTATTATGTGATCTGTCATTATTTCATACTGCATATGTCTCTTTCCCTCCTTGTCTGTCTGGCTATCTTTTACTGTACTGTTCTCTCTTTATTACTCTTACTGTAGAATGTCGGGTGATGAAGACCCCCAAAGGACACAGAGGCTCAACTAAGAGCCCCGGCCCTGTGCGACGCTGCAAGTCTCCATCTGATTCCAGTGAGCCAATAATTATGTGACTCATGCCAACTTAACACACCTTTAACTCCATAATGAAGCTTTACTAACTCCACATCGATTCCATATCAAAACTGAACCTTGCTTGCTCTGATTGCTTGCCTGGATTATTGAACCGCTTTGTCCATTAATAAATTGTGTTGGCACAATGATTTGTCCACAGTTATCCATTTATATTTGCTTATGCAGTTAAATCCATGATTATGAATGTTCTGTTCTTTTATGGTTTATTTTTAACACCCTATCATTTTTATTTTTACTGTGTTATTCTGTCATAATTTCATAATCACCAGTGTTTGTGTGTGTTTTTGCATCGGCCTGTGCAATAATATAAAATCCATGATTATGAATGTTCTGTTCTTTTATGGTTTATTTTTAACACCCTATCATTTTTATTTTTACTGTGTTATTCTGTCATAATTTCATAATCACCAGTGTTTGTGTGTGTTTTTGCATCGGCCTGTGCAATAATATAAAACAATAACATAAGCAGATTACTGCTTGTTTAACCAATCCAATTAGAGCTGTTTCATTGTTTAATTTATTTGGTACACAAAACGGTAGTTCACGCATTTATCACGTAAGTTACAGGAACATTTTTCAATTTCTGAGAAAGAGACAAAGAGACTGTGGCTGGGGTGGTGATGAGATTTTCAGTGATAGAAATAAAACAATAATATGTCCTTATTGACCTCGCCACAGCAAATGGTATCATGTTATGACTGCCATCTTGTGGTGCACTTCACAATGTCCTAAATCATTTAGTTGAAAACCCCATAACAAACACAATTTTCTTTTCTCCACGGATAAATTTCCTAGTGAAACAGGAACTTAAATGACACATCAAATTGCTTTATTTTGTCAGTTTTTACTAATACAACAGACATGGACTTAACACACACCATTGATTTTAAATTTTATGGGCTCTCATATCAAGGCTAAGGGTTTGTTTCATAAATAAGTTTTTTTTATAAGAAATAGATCATTTGTAGATGTTAACTTTTCTTGTATGTATTAAATTATTACAGTTTACTGTATCACTGTGCACTCACTTGTGGTTGGATTCATATTTTCAATGTGATTTTATGTTTTATTTCTTTTATCTTTTCCAAGTCCTGCTTGTAAATTATAGGATTAGTGCACAGCCTTTCTTTTAAAATAAATGAAAAATAACATTTCTGTGCATTTCAAAATTGGCTCTTGTTTTGTTTAATGTTCACTCCCTTTTTATTAGAAAATATCTCTTGTTTTCTGTTTATAGCTTTTTCCATTCCATATATATGTTGTAGTTTATGCTTAATAAATGCTGTGAAACGATATTGCTCAAAGTTAGTTTGTAAACTAATCCATTTGCTAAGGTTAACAAACAGAACCCCATTGTAAAGGTTTACTTTGAAAAGCATTGCACTGGGCTAATTGTTACATTTAAAATTATGTTTCAAAAGTTTAACCACACATAATAAGTCAAAATATTTGTAACATGACACCAGGGTGTGATTAAATTGATTATTAACCTTCATGCATTCACAGTAACAGGTTCATTTAATTGGTTTCCCTTTAATAAGCAGATGAGGAAAAACCTTTTTGGTTCTAAACGGAACCTTACTTTTAGGACTGAACAAAAACACAGCTATAATCTGGACAATCTTGCATTTAATTAGAACATGAAAGACCGAGATCTGAACCTTTAGACAAGTTTTATATCTGTAGCCCCTGATCCAAATTTTCTGTAGCTTTTCCAAGCATTTGGCTTCTCTTCTGAGCTTCGGCTCTCTGTTTTTTTCTATTCATTACCTAGGTCAGTTTTAAGTCCTGGCGTCTCGTCTATAGGTTTTTGTATGGCCTTAAAGTTCTCAAAACAGCCTTTAGTACCCACTGTGCCCTCTGGCCATGATGCTGCATCACACCACTCTCACATGTAAACACAGCTCAAGTGTATCGTAGCAACCATGTCTATTCATGGAGAGATGAAACACACTCGGTCGCAGCTGGCTAGACGACAGTTGACAGCATGATTATACACAAGCATTAGCCTTCCATTTACACATGAGAGGAGGGGACACTGAACTGTCTAACCCCACAATTTGTCTTTTCTTTCCATCTGTCTTATTCTGTGGCTCTCGTTCTATCCCTGTGTTTTACATTTGCACTTTATTGCTATTCCTTTTTCCCTCTGTCTTGCTCTGTAGCTAATGGAACCGGCTCCAGTAGTCAGCTTTCTACCCCCATCTCTAAGCAGTCTCCTATCTCGACCCCGACCAGCCCTGGCAACACCCGCAAACAGAAGGTAACATTCTACCACGTCCCAACACCATAACCATTCCTCTTTTTTTCTGCACTTTCAATTTGTTTACTCAAAAATACATGTCAGCAGTTCCCTTTCTGTCGGTCTCTCGACGTTGTGTCGAGCCGACAGATGGGGTTCGTCCCTGAGAACCAATCGCTTCCGACTTCTTAGAAAAGGCCAATGAAAATTGGCGAATGAAATTTGCATGCCAGACTCCGCCCCCAGATATCCGGGTATAAAAGGGAGACGACTACCTCATTCATTCACATTTTGTTCTTCGGAGCCTTCGCTCATGATCAACAGACTTCGCTACAAGTAGCAACTACAAGACTGCCGGTTCTACGACGTGGTGCAGCGGACTGTCCCTTCCTGTGGCGACTTCCCCTGGGCGTCTCAGCGGTTCAAGAAATGTTCAAGTTTTTTCTCTTTTCTCTCAAATTTCTCCAGCGTGGCATGTCCCGCTGTTCTCGTGGGTGCAACACACTCATCGAGGAGGGAGACGGACACGATGTCTGCTTCCAGTATGCTGGGGCAGATGTTGTGGATACGTCCTGCCCGCACTGCGGGCGGTTGACGATTCAGACGTTGCGTCACGGGTGGCTGTGTTCCCACGGGACTCAGCCACCACCTCATCTGCTTCCCGTTCCGTGACGGCAGGATTACGGTACGTGATGATGAAATGTCTGTTAAAGCATCGGAGGGTGACTTACTGGCATCAGACTCCGACGATTCCTTGAAGCTCCCTCCCTCGGGGGGTCGAGCTCAGGAAGAAGCGGACGTCAAAATGTCAGCCATGCTTTCCCGGGCCGCCGGCACCGCACTGCGTCTCCCAACGCTCGCGGCTGGATACACGGTACCTCGGGCTTGAGAGCGACTCCAAGCCGCACTCGCCCCCAGTGCCATGTTCCCCCGGAAGTGCATGAGGAACCTAGTACGACCTGGAACGCTCCCCTTCGGCACCTACATGTCAACTAGTTCCATCGCCCTTTCTTCCCTCGATGGTGGGGCAGCTAGAGTATACGTCGATGTCCCCCAGGGGCTCGACCTAGACTCCCGTCCAAAGCACATAGGCTTTTCGGCATCTGAGGTGCCGAGAGCTTACTCTGCTGCGGGCCAAGCTGTCCCCTCTCTCCACGCTATGGCCATCCTGCAGGTCCATCAGGCCAATGCGCAGAGAGAGCTCCACGAGGGTAAGACCGACCCAGCGCTTATGCAGGAACTCCACACCGTCACCGACCTCGCTCTACGGGAGACCAAGGTGATCGCGCGGGCCCTGGGTCGGGCGATGTCCACACTTGTGGTCCAGGAGAGACACCTCTGGCTGAACCTTGCACAGATGAGTAACGCCGAGAAAGTCCGCTTTCTCGATGCACCCATCTCGCAAGGGGGGCTGTTTGGTGATACTGTCGAGCTGCAGTTCTCGACAGTAAAGGAGCAGACAGAGGATATCAAATATATCCTCCCCAGCCGCGACTTGACCGCTCTCTAGCCGCCGAGATCCCGTACACCGTATGCTTCCCAGCAGCCCTGGTCCTCTTCGAGACATCGAAGAGGAGACCACCACCCCATCAGCAGCCGCGGCGGAAGCCAAGCGGCCCTCATGGGAAGACCCGAGGGAGATCGAGAATACCTTCGGGCCCAACCCCAGCCATTCCATTGCTGGTTGGTCGATCCGGGACGGTTCCTGCCCCGTCCCAACAGCCCACTTCTAAGAGTTTTCGCTCTCTCTGGGCGTTTATCATAGCCGCTCTCACCCTCTACACGACGGTGTTCGGCAACTCGACGTTGTGTCACGGCGAGACCCAACATCGAGGATAATCAGCAGCCTAAGCACTCTCTATCGACGGTGCGTTGTGCCACATCATCGTCTGGGTATTATCACAGCCGCTCTCACCCTCTACACAACGGTGTTCGGCAACTCGACGTTGCGGCAAGACCCAATGACGAGGATAATCATCAGCCTAAGCACTCTCATTCGATGGTGCGTTGTGCTACATCATCGCCACAGCCGATGCGCTCTCTCATCAGTTGACGCCTCGCGGAGAGTGGCGACTCCACTCCCGCGCAGTCCAGCTCATTGGGTACAGTTCGGGCGGGTTCAGGTAGACCTGTTCGCCTCCCTGGACACCACCCATTGCCCGCTAGGGTACTCCCGTCCGAGGCCCACCTCGGCACGGATGCTCTAGCGCACAGCTGGCCGTGGGACAAGCGGAAGTACGCCTTCTCCCCAGTGAGCCTCATTGCACAGACTCTGTGCAAGGTCAGGGAAGAGGAGCATCAAGTGTACTAGTTGCGCCATACTGGCCCAACCGGACTTGGTTCTCGGAGCTAATGCTCTTGACGACAGCTCCCCCCCGGCCGATTCCCCTGACGTAGGACCTGTTTCCCAGGGGAAGGGCACGTTATGGCATCCCAGGCCAGACCTCTGGAACCTCCATGTCTGGCCCCTGGACGAGATGAGGAGATCCTGAGTGGCCTACCCCCTGAGGCGGTTAGGACCATCACTCAAGCTAGGACCCTGGCCACTAGGCGGCTATACGCCTGTAAGTGGTGCCTCTTCTCATCCTGGTGCTCTTCTCGAAGAAAAGACCCACGGAGTTGCTCGATTGGGAACGTGCTGTCCTTCCAGAGACTCGAGAGTAATCTCTCCCCTTCCACACTGAACGTGTATGTAGCCGCTATTGCCGCTCATCACGACCCAGTTGCTGGTAAGTCTCTAGGACAGCACAACCTGATCAATTGGTTCCTAAGGGGTGCGGAAAGGCAGTGCCTCACCCGCGCTCCGTACCCTCTTGCGACCTTGATGCGGTCCTGGAGCCCCTCGGAGATGCCGCTCTTTCTTACCTCATGATGAAGACGGCTCTCCGGAGGGCGCTCAAGAGGGTAGCGGACCTAAAAGCATTCTCTGTGTGCACAGATTGCCTAGAACTCGGCCCGGTGATTCTCACGCTATCCTAAGTCCCCGGCCCGGCTACGTGCCCAAAGTTCCCACCACTTCCCCTACACCAGGTGGTGAACTTACAGGCGCTCGCCACCGGGGAGGAAGACCCAACCCCATCCGTGTTGTGTCCAGTACCCGCATTGCGCCTCTGCTTGGACTGCACGCAGAACCACAGGAGCTCTGAGCAGCTCTTTGTCTGTTTTGGAGATCAGCAGGGAGGGCTGTCTCAAACAGAGATTGGCGCACTGGATCATGGACGCCATCACTATGGCGTACCTGTCCTAAGATCGCCTGCGCCCACTGGGTGAGAGCTCTCTCCACACGGAGTACAGCCTCCTCGTGGGCACTGGCTCGAGGCGCCTCTCTGGCAGACATCTGCAGAGCTGCGGGTTGGGCTACACCCATCACCTTCGCGAGGTCTTACAGCCTCTGCGTAAAACCGGTATCGGCTCGAGTCTTGCAGGCATCAGGCAAGACTGGCGGCCGGTAGGGTGTACGACTATGAAAGTACCTTCCCCCCTTTCTCCTAAGGGGGTCAGCGTACTAACTAGCCTCCCTTCTTCCCCCACTGGGTGAAGAACAGGCACTCCATCCATCACTAAGCAAGCACCTCCTGCGGGCGGGCTGGGCACCAACTGAGTTATCCACAACATAGCTCTAACCGGACCTAGTGCTACCGGACATGGTAACCCCCCAGCAGGGCGGTTCTGTCTGATGTATCTTCATGTTTGGTTCCCACCTTGGTAACCCATGACCTTCCCTAGGTGGACATCCACTTCGCGGTTAACTTCTTCAGTCCGCACATTCTTCCCATGAGTTCTCCCCCATCGGTGAGACCATGTTGGTATCTCCACTAAACTCCTCCCTCCGGTAGGAAGTGGTCTCTGTAGCGCATCCCCCGCTTGAGGAAGTAGCGCTTACCCAGTGGCCTTACGGTACCAGGCGGCTTCTCGCTGTTAGAGAAACAAGGCCGCCGCCTCTGAGGCCGAAGGCAGGGGCCTTCCCACCTTTCATGTAAAGCTCTGGGACCCCCTACCTACCCACTGGTAGGTTACAATTTCGCGGTAGCGCTCATAGCTGACACGACCAGGCCAGTCACCATCGCTTCGCTAGAGATTGTGACAGGGCACAGTGTTGTGGCGTTTTCCATAGGAACCCCATCTGTCGGCTTGACACAACGTCGAGAGACCGACAGAAAGGGAACGTCTTGGTTACGGATGTAACCTCAGTTCCCTGATGGAGGGAACGAGACGTTGTGTCCTTCTTGCCACAACACGTGCTGCCCACTGCAGCAGTCGTGAGAGGTCTCAGGCTCCTCAGAACTAAGGTGAATGAATGAGGCACGCCGTCTCTCTTTTATACCCGGATATCCGGGGGCGGAGTCCGGAATGCAAATTTCATTCGCCAATTTTCATTGGCCTTTTCTAAGAAGTCGGAAGCGATTGGTTCTCATGGACGAACCCCATCTGTTGGCTCGACACAACGTCGAGAGACCGACAGAAAGGGAACTGAGGTTACATCCGTAACCAAGATGTTTTCTTAAATCCTCACTTTTTCATTCCTCAGAAATGCATGTTTCAACTTTGTGAACTCCGTATACCTGAGTTGTTTTATATGTGTCTTGTCAGATTAATTTCCCAATGTTCAGTCAGTACAGTTGTAACATAGCTGAGAGAAAATAATTTTATAAAACCAATGCAAATAAATAAAACCGATGCAACCCTTAAAGTACACTGTAGCCATCTGATAAAAACTGCCAATAAAAAATGATTTGGTGTTCAGTATAGTTTTGTTATTTTTAATTTATTTTCCAACAAGCCGTCAATTAATGTTGGAGACTTGCAATGCTAATCTATTGCCAACACACCAGATAGTAATTGCAAAAAGTTGTTTATTGGCTGCTCATTTTGCAGTGCACTATGGGCTATGGGTAATTGTTGTTCTGTCAGCTTCTGGCACATACAGTAGGTGCTTTTGTAAGCGAGTTTTAAACTAATTGAGCAATTGGATATATGTACTTGTGTTTTCTATATGTTCATGTATAAGTTTTGCAATATTCTCAGTACATGCTGTAGAGCCAAACTATTGTTTAAAATCTTATCTCTTTACCACAATATTTTCAAAATATTTGGTAAGCTGCCGTGTATTAAATGGGATGATGTACACTCAGCTGACCTTTATTGCAAAACAAACAGCCCCGATCACTTTGTTTAAAATTAAGCAATAATGACTACACTGTAAAAAATCCTGTAGAAAATGGACATTTTCTGACAGCTGGGGCACCAGAAATATTCCGTATAATATTTTTTCTTGTAAAATTACGTGGGTTTATCTGTTTTTCGTGTCTGTTTCTGTAATTTGTTGGTTTTAGAGCATATTTCAAAAATAGACTGTTAAAATAAATCCCATAAAAAAAAGAAATTTTCCGACAGCTGGGTGGTAGAAATATACCGTAATATATCGTAAGATAACATTTTCCGTGTAAAATTAAATGTTTTCTCAGTTTTCTTGTAAATTTGCGGTATTTTTCTGTAATTTGACGGGTTTTGATTATATTTAAAAAATACGGGAAAAATCTATTAATAAAACACAAACATTTTGTAAAATTACAGTTCTGTAAAATGCTGCTGATTCTACACCCTTTAAAATCTTGGACATTATAAATATATATATATATCAAAAAAAGATATAACATAAAATGAATAGTCAGTAACTTTTTCACTCTGTTTTACACTGAACCTTTGATCTCTAGGATCTCTACTTGCCCCTGTCACTGGAAGATGAAGATTCACAGGGGGAGTCGATGTAGACTCTCCTCTCTCTGTCAATCAACATGATTGGCCAGTCACAGAGGTATCTCTTGTGCTCTCTTGTCTTGGAAACATCAACATCGCCACCCTAGTGTCCAGGGTGATTGAACACATCACCATGGCTGTCCTAGACCGTCGGGTTTTAATCCTCTAGGTTTTGCAGCAATGGTCTGTGCACTATTTGCTGCTTGAGAATTTGATTTCGTTTTCTGTGTTTTCTTCCTATTTTTTGATAACCGATTTGTAGTGACTAATGAAAATGTCAAGTATATGCAGGGCATATACTGCAGTTTACACTTGTATTATGATGACAAACACTCAAATTTGTATGTGGTCTGCTGTTGAAATTCATTTTTTATATATGAAGAACTTGAAATACACTAAAATGTTATCAAACAGCAGGTCAGATCAGATATTTAGACATTGAACCATCCTTTTTTTAAAACAATAATTTTCAATTTTTCACTGACTTTTTAAGATGCTTGGTCTGGGGAATTCGAAGCAGCAAATAGTTGTTTTTACAAGGGTGTGATAGTCTGACTTGTAAAAAAATCCAATTTAAAAAAAGCAAAAGAAAAAAATGAAGAAAAAAACTTGTTGCACCATCAATGCTCTTTATTAATCCTTTTTTTACCCATGCTCTCTCTCTCTCTCTCTCTCTCTCTCTCTCTCTCTCTCTCTCTCTCTCTCATCGTGCAATGGTTCATTATGTTTTAAAGCCCCAAACTGTTGGGACAGAACCCATTAAACTCACTCCATACCACTGTAAATATACCATGTACAGTACAGCCTACTCCAAAACACCCTCATCTGTGTCTTTGCATTCTAACAATATCAAAAAAACAGCTGTTTGTTGTTCGTGGCTCTGAAGGTACCTTTGCAAACTGAGGGGGGGGCAAAAGCTATATAAGGTTTTGTTACAAAAGCAATCACGGTTTGATAAAAATCTTAGGACATAACCACAATAAGATTTTTTTATTTTCTGAGGGTTTTGGTTGCATGAATAAGTTTGAAAATGTAAGGCACAGTGTCATTTTCAGAAAGCCAAAGGTATGTTGCATAGAGGAAGGCTGAAAAACAATATCTCCTTCAGTGATAGTGTACACATTGTTGGATAACACTTTACAGTGGGGGTCTATTTGTTAACCTTAATTGAAAAAATGCATTAAGATTAATTGCATGAATAAAAGCTGGAAAATATATTGTTCATTGTTAGTTCATGTTAGCTAATGCATTAACCAATGTTTATAAATGGGACCCTATTGTAAAGTATTAAGCGGAATGTCTCATTTAATCTCTGATTTTAAAATAAACAGAATATCAGACCTGATCATTTACATTTTAGGAAGTTTTATGTACAGTAGGAAGGTGATGGAATTCAACGTGTGGTAGCAAAACGCAGTCATTTCTGACTTAACATTTTCACAGAGCACTGTGATGGTATTGTGGTATCTGTAGATCATCTCTATAATATGAACACTAGCACAACAAAACTGCAAAAACTGATCTTTTGATTTTTATAGAATTTTCCTTTCCTTTATTTCAGTGTATTCAGTGAATGTCTCCGGGCGATTTTGTACCTTCCAATATACGAACAATCATCTGTCATCAGTTTTGTACTGTTTTGTAATCTTTTGCATTGTTTGATTTGAAGTGGGGATCAAACACTATAACTATTACTATAACCACACATTCTGTAATCTGTTACTGCTAGTTTTGAACACTGTTTTAGTAGTTTATCAGGGTAATTCTTCAGACATGGTGCAAATGCTCTCTTTTCTCCTATAGTGCTGTTAACACACTTGCTAATGTACTGGGATTTTGGGGACAAAAATCAGACTTTCTGCTTATCATGTATTTCTGCTGTATCATTGTGACATGTTTTGGTGATATCATTCTGTGTATTAAACTTCTCACTTTACTATTAATATGAGATGCTATTCCACACCCTGTTTTACAACAATGCTCTTTTTTATTTGAATTATCTGTTTGTTTAACATTTTATCTTCTCAGTGACCACCGCACTTTTTTTACATGCATGGCATTCATGGCCTGCATTTTATAATTTACAACATCTATTTTAAAGGAATGCTTGGTGTTAAAGGTCAAGATCTATCTGTGTATTCTCTTACCACACTAATTAATTTTTATTTGTCTAAAAGTATAGTATACGCAATTTCACAATTATTTTCTGTGGTAAGCATGTCACACAGATACTGTTGTTAGACCTTACTGAACAGAAACATTCTATTAAAATATAGATCATATAACTGTGCTTTTAACACATTACACACATTACCAATACACCCCAGTCCTTATGAATAATTGAAGGTGTTTCAAAGCACCCTAAAAGATTCTTAAGTTCTCTTATTGTCAGTTATATTTTATTGACAGTAATGGAGCAGCCAGCACCATTAGAAGGAATTCTCATCTGTCCAGGGTAAAAATAAATGTTACCACAGCAACAACCTTGTGGTTTTGGTATTTGGTTGCTACGGCAACTCAATAACCCCCCCAATTGGTTCGTACCTGGAATCTGCCTCAACTCCTTTCAGAGTGAACACATTTAAAATAAGAAAGCTGAAGAGGGCGGAGTCTCTATTGAGTGTATCGAAAAGCAGCCAGTGAATTAAATAGGTGATTAGTGAGATACTATGAGCAGAATGGGTCAGTCCTGCTACTTGCTTTTGGTTGCTGTGGCAACACTGTTGTCTCCTGTTACCATTGGTCTTCACATCCAGTCAAAAAATGAATTGAAAATTAACCATATTAATCATTAATTCTTCAATGCTTTACAATTTTCAAGCAAAATACTTTACAAATCATAACTTGTTGAGGCGTTTTAATTGGTCTCAACCACGGTGCCTCATTTTTGGCTTTTATATTGAAATAATGGTGCTCCAGTTAGTGCTTCTCGAAAAGCCATATTCTTTTGTGTCCCAAGAACATTAGTTGACCTGCCTCCAAAGGCATTTTTAATGTGTGTTAAGAAAAATGATGTATGTACAGTAATGGAAAACAACATTTCCAGAAACCATAAATACAAATTCTCTTTGACATTAATCACAGATATCAATCGTCGATAGCACTTATACTGTACTTATATCTTTATAAAATATTGAGATATTAACTGATGTTTGAAGAAGTGATGCAGCAGCTCAGAAAAGCTTTCAGAAACATTCATTCATAGTCAGTAAATATGACATACATTAACAGTTTAGCAACTTATAATATAAAGCAATGTTCAAGTGAATGGCATTAAAGAATTCCTCATCTTCTCTGTGTCTTCAATAAAACAGGGAAACTATACAATAATTCAGTCATTCTGTTTTAAAGGGGTCATATGGTGCGAACACGTGTTTTTCTGTGTCTTTGGTGTGTTATAAGTTGCCAATTGCATGTATTAGACACGTAAAATTACAAAAAAGCGAATGCTCACCCAGACCTGCCTGAAACGCCTCATGTAACCACACCCCCACAAATCCACGTCCGTTCGTGGTATGATTTGACTAAGACCGCCCAAATGAATACGCAAGTAAGGTGGGCGTACCTGTCAGTACAATTGCTTTGGAATCTGATGTTCCAAATGTGGTAAAAGGCGTTACATTTCCGTCACTTGCCGCATTCGACCAATCACTACGCACTGGTTAACTGGCCAATCACAGCACACCTCGCTTTTCAGAGCGATGAGCTTTGTTAAAAATCTGTGCGTTTCAGAGAGGCGGGGCAAAGAGGAGATACAAACATGCACGGTATGTGGAAAATACAGCGTTTTTAAACCTTAAATCGTGTATACACATTGCATTACATCTAAAACAAACGATAATATTCATTTTAGCCGTGTCATATAAATCCCATTTTATTACAGTAGTAGTACGCTTGTCTTTCTGGAAAAATAATGCTGATTAGAATAGGAAAACCTTTTTTAGTCTTTATCTAGAACATTTTATACTAAGTTTTCTTTCTGCTGTATACTTTTAATAAAGCACACTCACTGTAACATAGGTCCCAATGCTCTTTCTGTGGTTTCATTGCATGCTCTTGTTGATAGCTGGAACACCTCTATACTGTCAGTGTTGACCCTTTGATTCTGTAAAATATCAAAGTTGTTTTGCTACTATGTTTCCATCTGTGTTAAATAAAAAAACAAATTTGTTTTAAACCAACCACTTGTATGTATGTTTATCTCTTTATCCGCATTTTCTGCTATTTGAACTTTGAGTAAAATGTGTGAGCAAAAATAGTGTTGTCAACAGTATACATCATGAAACTGATAACAATACAAACATTTTAAACACTTTTTCTGTGAAAGACCTAAACTTGACCCCAAAGACAGCAGTGAGGATACAAAGGTCTGTATTGACACCTGCTGGCAGCTTCCAGTAATGCAGGTGTAGTTTTGTTGGTTTCTGCCGCCCCCTAGTGCTTGAGTATAAATGTTTAGTCCTAAAATTGGGGAATAAATGGGCTAATGTATGCCTGAACATTGTGCCAATATTTTGAAATGCACTTCTAAGGATTCAGCCATTTCAACAACTTCAGTCATTCCCTGAGGCTCTTCGAGTCTCTACTGATATACATACTGTATTAATAGCACAGGCGCTCTGTCATCTGATGAGAACAAGAACTTTGAAGGAGTCACATAATGGGGACTGATACTATTTTTCCAACAGAGAGTTCAAAATAGTTGTAAATAACCTTCGGCCTTCTTTTAAAGATGCAAATTAATTGAAAGCTGTCAGTATAAAATAACAAAAATAACTTCTATCCCAAAGGTAAACAAGTCATAACCCCCCCCCCCACACACACACACACCTCATGCCACTCTGCATGAGTCTAAAACATCTAACTCTACATTACAATTACACCTTAAAAACTGTAAATAAAAGGCATGTTCTTGTCATGTCATTACATCACAATAATTTGAATGACTATTTTTAAGAAATATTGAAATTGACATAATCAAATAATGTTTTAAAAACTACTTTACAAGGTTTTGTATAACTAAAACACCTTAACTGACATCAGTCTGCGTAAACATTACAAATGGAATGGAAATGGAAAACCCTGGAATGCCTTACAAACATTTCACAATAGAAGTCTATGCTTCCACTAATCGTCTCTATTATAGCGAAACAATCCTGTGTTTGGGATAAATGTGTGTTTACGTTACCTGTATTTGAAACAAGGCTCAACATGTTCCATTGCCTCAGGACTAGAGATGAGATCAGATCTTGGCATGCAAGAAAAAATGCAGATACACACGTCTCTTGAAACCGACCGCCTCCACTGTGGGTGTGGGACTGTTAAAGGGGTTTATCCTCTTGTTAAAGGTGAAATAGAGATGGGATTGTATACACATACATTCACGTACATATAACTCCTATGATTTCAACAAAAGACGCATTGGATTGTTTTATTCAGGTAAGAGATGCCATGTGTTTTGTACTTTAATAATATATTTTAGAAGTGTGTACAGTATGTGTGACCTTGTTTTGTTGTGCAGTGAGATATGTAAGGACTGATCACTGTAAATTCTCTACGTTTTTAAAATAGTTTTCGATTATGCATGTTTATGATGTATACAAATCATACACTTATTCATTTTTCGGCTCCCATATGTGGTCATCTTTAAAAATTTCCGTGTGTGAGGGGGAGAGAGAGATAGTCAAGGAAATTACATTTTATCATAGATGCTTTGCAGCTGCTTGCGTGTGGATTGTACAACTGAAGATGAGGAAAATGTGGATGTGTCAAATACTGTTTTCAAACCAGTTGAGATTTAAGGTTTTTCAACAGGGTTGATCTCTACAAGTGAAATCAATGTGCGGTGGTGTACGTTAGAATTATCTTTGAGACAGTAATGCAGTAGACTTAGACCACCTCTATTGTCATTCAATATACAACAAATGTACACAGAATGAAATTTCGTTACACTGACCTTACAACTAAATGAGGATATACTGTAGTAAAGATTACAATCTAATATTACGAATGAAACAAATACCCTTTTTTATATAAAATTGACTTAAAATGTACTTTTATTTTATAACATTTTTGACAAACACACATTCCAAATCCTGCACAGGACTGCAAAAATATTCAAGATGTTTACCAAAGTGTATGACTCTTATTAAGACTTTAAAGATCTGTCTAGAACTGGCAGGATCTTCTATCCCTTAAAAGAACACATATGCAAGTTTTTACTAGAGTATGATAACACACAGTATGAACGCACAAGAGTTCAGACACATTCCTATCATTGCATGACATCATATGGAAGTAAGCTATACGTGTTATTCAATCACCCTTTTACAAGGTAGACAAAGCAACAAAGCACAAGGCAGTGTCAAAAGAAACAGCATTCTGTGTTGTACTGTGTTGTATAAATATTTAATTCAGAAAAACTGAAAATGGTCTTTGAAATGGTCTCATAATTTTTAAGAGCAAATACCAAGAGTTTATTTCTTTTTATATAAAACATAAACTTATTATAGATATTTGGTTGTTTTTAAAGGGATGGCTCACCCAAAAATGAAAATTCTGTCAATAATTACTCACTCTCTAGTTGTTCCAAACCTGTATACATTTCCTTGTTTAGTTTAACAAAGAGAGAGATATTTGGACGAAAACAGTTCTTGGACCCCATTGACTACCAAAGCAGGAACAATTACAATGGCAGTCAAATGTGTTCTACATTCTTCAAAATATCTTATCAACAGAACAAAAAAAAGATAAAATAATTTTTCCTACTATAGTAGTCAAAGGGGTTTTTAATGCAAAATGTTTTGGCTCGTGTCGTTTTTTGCTCTTCTGAGTGTACATGCTTAACACTTCTAAACGAAATTAGATATCTTCAGCAAATTTTACACGTTGATTTATGGGCACAGTCTGAGAACACACAAAAAAGGTGGTGGGCTGCGCCACCTAGTGGCCTTTTAATTAAAGTGGCATACCCTTAGAGGAAGAATTTAAATTTGGAATGAGGAGAAAGGGGGAAGAACAGTTTGTTCGTTTGAACAAATTTAAATTGATTGATTTGTAGTCCTTCAAGTCTGGTGGGAAGACAAAAATGGCCGAACATGCTGTTGAAAAATCACTTGAACAGCTAAAAGCAAAAAGGACAGAGCATTCACACGACTAGTCAACAACATATCAAAAGCTTGTAAAGAGATGATAGAAGAGGATCTTTGGGACAGTTTAAGTAAGCTTAAAAAGCAAGTGGAGAAAGTCATGGAAGCGAATGATAATCTCGAAGCAGGCATTATTGCAGAACTCGAGGCGGAGCTGCGCTGACGAGTCAGCTGTGGTACCAGAACAGAAAAGAGCCGACCTGGAAGAAACTGCAAGTGAATGCGTGAGTAAGCTGCAGGAAAGTGAAAGCCTCCTTCATGAAGCTCTGTGGTCCAAGTTTGGAGGTGTTGAACTGGCAACAGCACTGGAAACTGCTGAAGTTGAGAGAGAGCATGTTGCAGCAGTGGCTCCAGATGTGAATTATGAAGTTTATGATTTCATGCTTGGGCACTTTCAGTCTGTAGTGAAGAAAGCAAGAGATCTGCATACAGTGGCAAAGATGCATTCCTTCAGCTGAACAAAATAATGTCCTTCAAGCTCTCAGAAAACTTGATTATTATGTCACCAGGTTAGTTACAAGAAAGGCTGATTTTAGTCAAGTGAGACAAGAGGAAGAAGGGAAAGAGACTCTACCTGCAATCTCCATCTATTCCGTGCCAAGAATGAAATTAAGACCTACAGCCCTCCCAAAGTTCACTGGGAACAGGCATGACTTTCATAGATGGAGGAAGGACTGGGAAGCACTGCAGAAGCAGGGGGAACCTACAGGCTCCAAGGAAGTTAAGAAGATGCAGGTGATAGATAGTCTCGATGAAAAGCTTGTAAGAGATCTCAGCCACGGAAAATAGTTGAACTACTGCGGTAGGGACGCTGGGGGCTCGTAAAAGGTGCCTTGAGGTCCATAGTGGTGCATTCTGAAAACTCAATTATTTGTGCAGGAATCATGTCTGTAAGGAGGAGAATGTTCATGAGCATCACAATTTTTTATGCTCAAATACTGTGAAAGGGGAAAGAAGTGGCACTCAAAGGAAAGGTAAACTTTGTCATAATGGAGATAGTGGAAGCAGGCACTGTACTCAAGATCAAGAGGATTTCCTATGAAGGTATTTTTGGTGCAAAACAACTGAGTGCCTGTGAGAGTGGAACTTGTAGTTGTAGAGGTCGGACACACATGTGTATCAGTAAATTTGAAGTCAAAATTTGAAGTTGCAAACTTGTAGATTTTATTCCTCTCCCGCAAACACAACACAACAGTTACGCCTTCTTGAATCCTTCAGTGCAAGTGCACAAATCCAGTTCTACAAATCACAAACTAAGATACTCGTGCACTCACAACTTTTGCTACGATTGCTGCAGTAAATATGGTGCAAAAAACATTCACACACCTGCACCAAAAGCAAGCGTTCACAGACGAGTTTATGTGAATTCATGCAGTGAAAGTTGAATGCTTGTCAAATATTTTCTCACAAATTAAAGGTTTTATTCTTGGACATCTTTCTAACACAAACACAAGAACATAACTACAACTGCTTGAATCTGCTGCTGCGAGTCTCTGACACAAGTTCGCACACTCTCTCTTTTTGCACCACATATCTGTGTGATGCATGGAGCAAAAGTGATTTGTGCACTTGCAGAGGCCAAACCAGCTAGTTTTGACGCCCAACAGGTGGCGCCCTAACGCGCAAGCGATGGAAAAGTCTGCGAGAATCATCCCGAGCTGCTTTTTTCTGAAATCGCTAATCGTCATAGAATACATTGGTTTAGTTTAAATACGTATGCTGGTCAACACGTTTTTCTTACAGTTATAAACAAGAAAATATGGTTACTGTAGTAAAACCATGGTTACCACAAAATAACTGATTTTCAAAAACCATAGTTAAACCAAGGTTTTGCCAACAGTGCTACAAAGCATGGTTTTACTCTTTTATAAAAAAATAATTCGTAATGGATCAGTGTTTCTGAATTAGGTATAGCCATTCTTATTTCACAAAAGGTAGCTAGCACCTGCTCTGATAAGTTTACGATTCAATCGTCTCATATTAAATGACACCGTCATATTAAACTATTCCTTGTATTTTCTTCTGCCTAACTTTATAGAAAAATGACAGATCAGGGTGTGTCTTTGCAGGTGCGTAAAACCATTTCACGTTTGTTTTATATTTGTTTTATTTTGATGAGCAATGAACACTGTTACCAGAGAGCAACACTTGTTTCAAGAGGAATGAACTGTATTGTTCGAGCGGTCGTTTTTCTATTTAATATCGAAAGTAAACAATTATTATATTATTATTATTCCTCAATTCCACGCGTTCCGATTCTTAACGCATTTAATCCAACAACATTTCATCACTTTCTTGTCAAACAACCAGACGAACAAACCATACATACCCTACAAGGCATTCTTCTCTGTGCACATATATTCTCCTATATGCCTTGCATCAGTATGGCGTGGTATGACGGCTGTCTGTCATACCTTGGTCATCTAGTAAGTAAAAAATAAATGAAGATATAAACTATTAAATATAAAAAATGATTCAATCAGTATTAAATCAGTTTTCAAAACCATAGTTATGGTTATTTTGTTGTAGCCATGGTTTTACTACACCATGTTTTTTTCTCACTGTAGTAAAACCATGTTTAATTTTCGTAAGGGATTGTCAATGTAGCTGACCAGCATATTTATTTAAACTAAACCAATGTATTCTATGACGATTAGTGATTTCAGAAAAAAGCAGATCGGGATGATTCTGGCAGACTTTTTCATCACTTGCGCGTTAGGGCGCCACCTGCTGGGCATCAAATCTAGCTGGTTTGATCTCTGCAAGTGCACAAATCACTCTTGCTCCATACATCACACAGATATGTGGTGCAAAATGAGAGAGTGTGCGAACTTGTGTCAGAGACTCGCAGCAGCAGATTCACAAACTACATAACCAACAGTGCTGCGAAACATTTGAACTTGAGGGGTGAAGGAATCACTCTTGTCATTCATGAAGTTGGAGGGATGAAAATACGAGTTGAAACCAAGCGGTATCGTTTGAAGATTAGAGTGAGTAGTCATCAAGGCACTTTTAAATCACACCAGTTGGCTTGTTATGGATTAGAAAGCATCGCTGAAGTTCAGGCATGTCCAGCTTGGCAAGGTTACATTTACCACAGCTCTAACTCCCCAGAATTCCAACAAGGAACCATGGGCAATTACATTCTCAGATGGAAGCGAAAATGCTTATGGTGCAGTAATGTACCTCAGATGGAACCTAGGCCAGGGTGCAGTAATTATGCTGGTGGAGTCTAAAGCTAAACTAACTCCTTTAGATCACAAGGGAGATGCTGGTAAAGCAGAGATGTGTGGAGCAGTGTTTGCCTCATGGCTACGAAAGTAATTTGAGCAGCAGAGCCAAATTTGAGTTGAGAGATGGTATCATCTGGTTGATAGCCAAACTGTCCTTGGAGCCATACAGAGAGAGAGCTATGGCTATAAGACATTCTTTGCTAATAGAATTGGGGAAATCCAAGGTATTACAACTCCGCAAGAGTAGTGGTGGATACCAGGGCCACAGAATATAGCCGATTTGATAACTGGGGGGAAACCCTCAAGACCTTGACGAGAATTCTGAAAAAGTTCTTAAGCTCGCCAGTTGAAGAGTGGCCAATTAAGTCAGCTAGAGATTTAGCAACTGCAGCACAAGAAACGATTAACAGGCTCCAGAAGAAGGCATTTGCGGCTGCATTGACAAGGTCCAAAGCAGAGCACCAAGAATCATCAAGGTTAAAGCACAAGGAAGATTTTGTTGAAGTCTATAAAGAATTCAGAAGACCACCTGCAGGGTCAATTGTGGAAAATCTGTGTGAAGTAGAGAGGTTCAGTGATCTAACTCGACTTGTTAAAATGGTAGCATGGGTCTGGAGGGCAGCAAAAAGGTTCCTTGGCAAAGCTCGGACCTTAAACGACCCAAAGTGGGAGGCAGTTTTATTGACAAGTACTATCTCAGTGGGGGAGCGGAAAGAAGCCTTAAGGTATATTTTCCTGGCCACACAAGAAGGTATGACCCTCTCTAGTACTAACAGAGACAGGCTCGTAGTGTCATGGCTCTGCTTCATTTAGTCATGTTTTTCTTGGTCCTGTAGCAGAGTCATGGCAAAGCCTTTGGTTATGTGTGGAGAGAAGCATATTGTTGTCCTTTTGACAATAATATACGTTCTCTCCAGTGTCTTGTCATTGGCCCCGCTCCTCTCGTTTCCTTGTTATCTTTCCCTGAGTGTTTGATTTCCCACACCTGCCCCGTGTCGTTATCCCTCGTTTATCTTTCCTTTAAATACCCTCTTGTTTCTTTGTCTTGTGCTCGTGTATTGCGTT